>NC_054573.1:3569709-3697209 GCF_017654505.1 Polyodon spathula | reverse complement strand
GTGGTGTAAATATTCTTTTCAAATTGGCACAAATATACTTTCAAAATTCTGATAAATATTGTATAAGCTTTCATTCAGAATGAATACTGTAACTAGTATAATAAATGAATGCTGTAACCGGTATTGTCCTGGATTTAATATGAAATTGGGCTGAAAAAGTGGGATGTATATTTCATGTAAGATCATTTGTTAAAATCTGACAAATACAGGGTAGTAATAATATAATAATAATAATAATAATAATAATAATAATAATAATAATAATAATAATAAGTTGCACAACATTTAATTCTAAATGTGATATTAACCCTATTTTCTAATTTAATGCATGTAAAGGGTGATATTATAAAAAAAAATCTAACTCCAGAGCAACACCTGCTGCAGTAGCTTGTGAAGTTACAGCAGTGCCGTCCTGGCTGTCCGAGCAGATCTACACCCTATCGACAGCGTTTATAATTTGCATGACAAATTATTCTGTCATATGGCTCTTCCCTTCCAAAAGTGTCCCATAGTAAAAGCATAGCTAAGTGTAAACTTAGTGAAAGCATGGCAGAGCACAGAGAATTATGGTAAACCATATTTAAAAACATGGCAAAGCATGGTAAGCTATGGTAGATGCAAAGTATAACTATAGGAAAGCATAGGCAACTGCCAAAATAGTTTGCAAGGTTACTGTGGTAAACTTTTATAAGGGACTAATCCCCCAGTAGGATGTGGGTAGTCTCTCAGTCTGCTGGCACTTTGTTTATTTAAAAGATATTCTGAAGTTGCTAATAGCTGCCTTTACCAGCATGGGGTCTCCCCAGTCTCATTGTTAATGTAAATATTTCGTTTTGTTTATGCTTTGTGAGAGAAGGTTTTGTCACTCCTGTAAGCTGTAGGAACAGTTTGTGAAGCAGGCTGTGCAGCCTTGAGACAAGTGCTCAAAGCACTGACTCAAAATGACAGCATATGGACATCTAAAGAGAGTCCCATGAGAGAGAGCTCACTTAGTGAGCACAAACCTCATGGTTGATTATTGAGACGCGTACAAACAGATTCATCGCCACGTCCATACAACGAGTCAGTCGGTAATTTAGAGGCTGCAAAAAATCTTAACTGGCAGCTACAGTGCTTACAGTGGGTTCAATCTTAATGTTAATTACACCATGTGGGTACTTGATCCAGAAAATCAACTAAGCAGATTGCTTTCAGTGTGCCCTCACCCGGCTGTGTGCAGTCCTTTGTCATGGGTCAGGACAAAATCCTTGTTAACAAGAAAGAAGGAAAATGAAGTGGACATGTTAAATATTTGCATTGCTGTTTTATGTTTTAGTTAATTTCTCAATAAAAGGGCATAAATCTAAAAATTGTTTTTTTGGTGTCAACAAATGTATTTATTTCATTTGGCGAGCGGGAAAAAAACATTTTGCACCACAGCTTTTTTCCAGTGGTGTCCCAGATTCAGTACTGATGCCATGCTATTGCTAATACTATGGCAGGTATAGTGCAATGATTTGATCTGGGCTTCAGCAGAGAACTCTCTTGGAATCTGCTTGGTGTTTGCAGTAAACATTAGCAATCAGACTAGTTACTGCATGTTCTTGCTGCCAAGGAAGGACCACATGGCCTTACTAATTCAGCGTAACAAATGAAAAAGGTAGAATTTGATTGTCGATTAGTTTAGCTGATTTATTGGCCTTAATATTGAATACAGGAGTTCACAGATGCATACTAGGACTGTAAACAGTGGCTTTAATTGTGTGCTGGTCTTTATACTGATCTTAATTGTGAGATGGTCTTTATACTGATCTTAATTGTGTGGTAGTCGTTATACTGATCTTAATTGTAAGGTGGTCGTTATACTGATCTTAATTGTGAGGCAGTCTTTATACTGATCTTGTATCTTGCTGTGAGTCAATTTCTCCATTGGTGGTGTGTTTCTGAAAGCTTCACAACCACCACAGGTATAAAAACACATGGGGATTACATCAGGTTCTAGAGCCACCTGCAAACAACGAATGCCTCAAAACCCTCACATTTTCAAAACTATTTTGTGCTGTGCTAATTATTAGCTAGCAACAACAAAAAAATCCCTACAGTCTGATCTGTGGGTCTGGCTAAACATTTTATTCAGTTTTCCATGGGGGTTTTTTGTACTAATTTCTTATTTCTTATTTTGTTCTGGCATTGCTTCTGTGACACGTCTACTGTATACAGTATATGGACAGTGTTTGCATATGAATCAAGTTGCAAAACGATATACCCAGTTAAAAAATGAAGAAGCCTCGCAAAATACACTCAAGTTTGTCTAATAGTTTCAATTAATTACTATCAATTATTATGATCAAACATTATTTAAGGGCTCTTTAAAATGTTCATATGTCTCTGTACATTTTTTGGTAACACTTTATATTAAGGTGCTGCTTATTAATGTTTTATAAATATATAATATATACTTAATAACTGTGTTATAGAGTGTTAATAAGGCATTATAGACTGTTTATAACCATACAATAGCCATAGATGGGATTACGTTTACACATCCCAAAGTACAATTAGTGGCTAAAAACTGTCCCCTTTATAACACTGTCATTCTGTCTATGGGTATTACATGGTTATAAACCATCTATAATGCTTTATTAACACTATATAATATAGTTATTAAGCATATATTATATATTTATAAAACAATAATAAAACATTAATAATCAGCTCCTTAATATAAAGTGTTACTACAATTTACCCTTTTTTCCATATATCTGGAGAACTGCTTATCCATTTGTGATGAAACTTTGAACCAATAGAAATAAGTTATTGAGAGTACTCTCATAATATGGATTATATATATATATATATATATATATATATATATATATATATATATGGAGGTGTGTGTCTGTGTGTCACAATTACCTTTTTACTTGTATCTTGAGAACACAAGAATGCACAGACTTTAAATCAGACATTTTAACACACTTTACCATGATACTAAAAGCTCACTTCATTACCTAATGACATCTAGATCCTGACTACCACTTATCCATATTTTCAACAAACATTTCATTGCTAATTCTTATTCTATACTATTCTGTAATATAGAATATTCTGTACACACTGTTGATATACAACACCGTCATTAACTTGTTCATCACACTGAGAGCTCAGATTTTGAATTGAATGTTGAAACGTCTTGAATCAATACAATGCCATTAATAAAGGCAACATTCTACCTTAACTGTATCATAGATAGTGGTAATGGTAGTATGGGTTAGTGGTTTAGGAGATATTGCAAACAGCTGACTGCTGGTGTAGTCCTGTTAATGAGTTGGGGGTAATTGGCAGTTTTTAATTTCTTTCTTGCTAACTGGTCCTTTGAGAGAAAGAGATAGGTTTGTGTGAGAAACTGGAATCCCCTTTTCTCTGTACACAGCAGCTGTGCACACCTGCTGACACAAGGTTAACAGCTTTTTAACACACAATGCCAGCTTTTATTGTACAATGCAAAACAAAAAAACCCCAACATAAATCTACCTTTAAATTCCAAGAAACATTTACATGAAGAAAACACGCAAATTATCTTGTAGTTATACAGTTAGGGCTAGATTGAGTCTGTTCCAGACACTTATAAATGTGTTTTAATTTGTAATGTTTTTTATATATATACTTGATTACATTGGGGTGCTTGAATCTAAGCCACTGTTACACTTGTATGTTTGAAGATTGTAAGTCAGTCAACCAGTTTATTAATGAATCTCTTGATTGGCGGGTTCATGAGGTTTATAGCCTAAAATTTGCTTTTCTTTAAGAACTTGGACTTGAGTATGTGCTTACATGCATCTCAGATGTATTTTAATTTTAAAATATTGAACTGAATGCAATTGTAGCTTACATAATACTTCCATTAATCATAAGAACATAAGAACATAAGAACATAAGAAAGTTTACAAACGAGAGGAGGCCATTCGGCCCATCTTGCTCGTTTGGTTGTTAGTAGCTTATTGATCCCAGAATCTCATCAAGCAGCTTCTTGAAGGATCCCAGGGTGTCAGCTTCAACAACATTACTGGGGAGTTGATTCCAGACCCTCACAATTCTCTGTGTAAAAAAGTGTCTCCTATTTTCTGTTCTGAATGCCCCTTTTTCTAAACTCCATTTGTGACCCCTGGTCCTTGTTTCTTTTTTCAGGCTGAAAAAGTCCCTTGCGTCGACACTGTCAATACCTTTTAGAATTTTGAATGCTTGAATTAGGTCGCCACGTAGTCTTCTTTGTTCAAGACTGAACAGATTCAATTCTTTTAGCCTGTCTGCATATGACATGCCTTTTAAGCCCGGAATAATTCTGGTCGCTCTTCTTTGCACTCTTTCTAGAGCAGCAATATCTTTTTTATAGCGAGGTGACCAGAACTGCACACAATATTCAAGATGAGGTCTTACAAGTGCATTGTACAGTTTTAACATTACTTCCCTTGATTTAAATTCAACACTTTTCACAATGTATCCGAGTATCTTGTTAGCCTTTTTTATAGCTTCCCCACATTGCCTAGATGAAGACATTTCTGAGTCAACAAAAACTCCTAGGTCTTTTTCATAGATTCCTTCTCCAATTTCAATATCTCCCATATGATATTTATAATGTACATTTTTATTTCCTGCGTGCAGTACCTTACACTTTTCTCTATTAAATGTCATTTGCCATGTATCTGCCCAGTTCTGAATCTTGTCTAGATCATTTTGAATGACCTTTGCTGCTGCAACAGTGTTTGCCACTCCTCCTACTTTTGTGTCGTCTGCAAATTTAACAAGTTTGCTTACTATACCAGAATCTAAATCATTAATGTAGATTAGGAATAGCAGAGGACCTAATACTGATCCCTGTGGTACACCGCTGGTTACCACACTCCATTCTGAGGTTTTTCCTCTAATCAGTACTTTCTGTTTTCTACATGTTAACCACTCCCTAATCCATGTACATGTGTTTCCTTGAATCCCAACTGCGTTCAGTTTGAGAATTAATCTTTTGTGCGGGACTTTGTCAAAAGCTTTCTGGAAATCTAAATAAACCATGTCATATGCTTTGCAATTATCCATTATCGATGTTGCATCCTCAAAAAAATCAAGCAAGTTAGTTAGGCACGATCTCCCTTTCCTAAAACCATGTTGACTGTCTCCCAGTACCCTGTTACCATATAGGTAATTTTCCATTTTGGCTCTTATTATAGTTTCCATAAGTTTGCATATAATAGAAGTCAGGCTTACTGGTCTGTAGTTACCTGGTTCAGTTTTGTTTCCCTTTTTGTGGATCGGTATTACGTTTGCAATTTTCCAGTCTGTCGGTACCACCCCTGTGTCAAGAGACTGCTGCATGATCTTGGTTAGCGGTTTGTAAATTACTTCTTTCATTTCTTTGAGTACTACTGGGAGGATCTCATCCGGCCCAGGGGATTTGTTTATTTTAAGAGCTCCTAGTCCCTTTAACACTTCTGCCTCAGTTATGCTAAAGTTATTTAAAACTGGATAGGAACTGGATGACATGTGGGGCATGTTGTCAGTATCTTCCTTTGTAAAAACTTGTGAAAAGTAATCATTTAACATATTTGCTATTTTTTTTTCTTCCTCTACGATTTTGCCATTTGTATCTCTTAAACATTTAATCTCCTCTTTGAATGTTCTCTTGCTGTTGTAATATTGGAAAAACATTTTGGAATTGGTTTTAGCTCCCTTAGCAATGTTCATTTCTATTTCTCTCTTGGCCTTTCTAACTTCCTTTTTGACTTGCATTTGCAGTTCCGTGTACTCTTTCTGTGTACTTTCTTTTTGGTCCTTTTTTAATGCTCTGTAAAGTGCCTTTTTTCGCTGAATATTTTTTTTAATTGATCTATTAAACCATTTTGGCAATTTAGTTTTACATTTAGATTTGTCTACTTTAGGGATATAATTGTTTTGCGCCTCTAGTACTACGTTTTTGAAGAACAACCATCCTTCTTCTGTGGGTGTTTTCTCTATTTTACTCCAATCTACTTCTGTTAGTCTCTGTTTCATGCCTTCATAGTTTGCTTTTCTAAAATTGTAAACCTTAGCTTTAGTCTTTACTTTTGAGGATTTAAAAAACACTTCAAATGAGACCATGTTGTGGTCTGAGTTTGCCAGTGGTTCTCTGACCTCTGTTTTAGTTATTCTATCTTCGTTATTTGAAAAGACTAAATCAAGGCATGCCTCCCCTCTAGTGGGTGCCTTCACAAATTGTGTTAGGAAGCAGTCATTTGTCATTTCCACCATTTCTATTTCATCCTTCGCGCTACCCACCGGGTTTTCCCATTTTATTTGGGGGAAGTTGAAATCCCCCATTAGTATGGCTTCTCCTTTGCTACACACATTTCTAATGTCATTGTATAACAGATTATTGTGCTCACCGTCTGAATCTGGCGGTCTATAGCATGCTCCTATTATTATGCCTTTTGAATTTTTGTCTGTTATTCTGACCCATATTGATTCGGTTTTATTTTCTTTGTCCAGGTTTAACACCTGGGCTTCAAGACTGTTTCTTATGTATAGCGCTACCCCTCCTCCTCTTCTGTCCTGCCTGTCTTTCCTATACAGTGTATACCCACAAATATTATATTCGTCCCCATCACTCTCAGATAACCACGTTTCTGTAACACCTATCACATCATAGTTACCTGTTAGTGCAGTAGCTTCAAGTTCATACCCGTTTTGCACTTCCATGATCTCAGATGTGCAGTTTTTGAAAGAAACACATGTTATAGCACACATGCATTTACATTTATAAACATCTGGTACTACACTAAGATCTCAGTTTGCTTTCCTTGCCTTCCAGGAAGTTTGTTTTACTTCCTTTTCCATTTCACTCCTGCAGTGTCTTCTGCATCAAGTTACTGGCTGAAAGCAATAGTCTAAGCAGATGATTGGCTATTGAGAGGAAAGAAGCCAGTAAAGGGGTGGGGACAGTCCCCCTCCCCTCAGGATGGCATGACCCAGGAAGTGCAAGACAGTCTAAAAGCATGCCTTGCAAACAGAGATTTCTTAATTTCTCTAAAAACAGAAACGTTTTTAAAATCAAAACTGCACATTTGGAAGAGAAAACTGGAACTCTTTTGTTAGCTACAGTTATGTTAAAGGCTAGGTAGTTTTTATTCATTTATTTTTCATCTGCCTCTTCCCTTTTTATGGTTTGAAACCATTGGTGGTTCAGGTGTAATGAATGAAAATCCCAGCCTATCTAATTGAATGGAGAGGCATTCAAAGACAAATGTTTTACTATGCAACTGAAGAGCAAGCTGTGTAGTGGAGGGGCAAGTACAGGTCTTCTACTAATGTCAGCGTTATTAACTCTGCTAGCAGGAGATCCATTCCCTTGGGTGCTGATGAGTTAGTACCATTGTGCTCTCTATCTCTCTTTGCCTGTCTGTAAGCCTGTCTGAATCTGCCTAGGACTAAACATGCTTCCTCATTCTATTCAAATCAAGTGACAAAAGGGCCTTCCAACTTGGCTGGTCCCACTTACTATACAGTATAGGGAGTAGGTTGTATTTGATCAGATCAGACTGATGGAATACATTCAGAACACATTCAAGATGTAAAAGATTTTAGAAGGCAATCGTCAAAACAAGTAACTGTGTGTGTTTATTTTGCGCCCCCTGCAGGTCACCCCTCGTGCCTGCAGTTCACAGTGAACATGACGGCGGCTGTGCGGACGTACCGCTGGCAGTGCATTGAGTGCAAGTCCTGCAGCCTGTGCGGCACCTCCGAGAACGACGTGAGTAACACAGCACACCCCACACTGCCATTCACAAACCCACGCTCCACCTCCTCCGAGAACGACGTGAGTAACACAGCACACCCCACACTGCCATTCACAAACCCACGCTCCACCTCCTCCGAGAACGACGTGAGTAACACAGCACACCCCACACTGCCATTCACAAACCCACGCTCCACCTCCTCCGAGAACGACGTGAGTAACACAGCACACACCACACTGCCATTCACAAACCCCCGCTCCACCTCCTCCGAGAACGACGTGAGTAACACAGCACACACCACACTGCCATTCACAAACCCACGCTCCACCTCCTCCGAGAACGACATGAGTAACACAGCACACACCACACTGCCATTCACAAACCCACGCTCCACCACCTCCGAGAACGACGTGAGTAACACAGCACACCCCACACTGCCATTCACAAACCCCCGCTCCACCTCCTCCGAGAACGACGTGAGTAACACAGCACACAAGAAGCCGTAATAGTAGTACAGTATTTCATGTTAGATTTTGAAATGTCACATTTTTCAATTTTTGACAGTTTTTTGTTAAGTATATGGAAAACTACAAAGCAATATGTTTCGTTAGACATTATGAAGCAAAATTAGTTATTTTTACAGGGTGATTGAAAGCTTTTGTCTGCAGCAGTGTGTATCCCATGTGTGCTACTGCTTGTGCTGGTGTTGCACAGTATGAAGGAGGGGTAAGAGCTGAGCCTTGTTGTTGTGTACAGGATCAGCTGCTGTTCTGTGATGACTGTGACCGGGGATACCACATGTACTGCCTGAGCCCCCCCATGGCCGAGCCCCCGGAAGGTGAGTGCTTCGGTAGAGTTCATCATCTTCACTGAGACAAACAGGAGGGCTGTCTGAAAAGAGCACTGAGACAAAACATCAAAGGGGGAAAAAGAATAAGCATTTAGGAACAGAGCAAGATGTGCACTAATACACGAACGTCATAAAACGATGCATACCGCAAAACACAGACACAGTGCGAGATGAATCAACATGTGATGGTCATGACGGGCTTGTATGAGAAGAGATCCTTCACTAAGGGGCTCATTAAAAAACTGACCCCAAAATATAATAGTAAGAGTAGGTATTCATACCAACTGTGAAACACATCACCATTTGGGCTGCAATGAGCTATGTTGCAATCCAAGGAAATTAAGACATGATTTAAGATAATTGTGATTATTTTTAGGTGCATAGGTAACTGAAAATGTCATTGTCATCCCTATAAACTTATACGACCATCAAATTCTTTGGAGGTTGACCAAACAAGACCAGATTTAAATACTTGATTTTAAAATTGACTTTTTATCGAATTGTGAAATTGCTTTCACCTCTGGACCCCAAGAGTATTCAACCTCAAGTGGAACTGACCCGCCACACCAGCATGGGGAATTAGAAGGCTTCGTTGTCCAATCAAATTAAATAAAGATTTTTATTATTGACGAAGCTATTGTGGGGACTTATACAAGACTTCGCGCTTACCAATTTGTGATGAAACTTCGGTATAAACATTAATAAGAGTACATAAGAACTTAACAAGATTTACTAACAAGAGGAGGCCATTCTGCCCATCTAAGCTTGTCCGGTACCTAGTAGCTGATCTTAGGACTTTGTCAAGTCCGGTCTTAAAGGATCCAAAAGTGATTCTGCCTCAACAACATGACTAGGCAGCCCATTCCATCCCCTCACCACTGTTTGTGTGAAGAAGAGTCTCCTTCCCTCTGTCCTGAGAATATCACCACTTAATTTCCAAGGGTCTCCTCTTGTCCTGGTTTCTGTATTGCACTTAAAGTATTAGTTTGGGATAACAATATCAACTCCTTTGAAGATGTTAAAGACTTCGATCATGTCTCTCCTGATTCTTCTTTGCTCCAGGCTAACAGATTCACGTCTCATCTTCGTAGCTCAGTCCTTTAATCCTGGCATTAGCCTGGTTGCTCTTCTTTGCTCTCTCCAGGGCCACAATGCCCCTTTGGTGCTGTGGTTGAACAGTTTTGGACTTGGGGCTATATAGGGGTGTCTGTCTGTCTGTCTGTACATTGTCCATCTATATGTCAGGCTTACATTTATCTGAAGCATTGTTTTGGGGAGTATCAAATTATTCTGGAGTTGTCTCTCTGAAAATCTGTCCATCTGAATGTCAGATTTTTACATGCATCTTCAGCGCACAAGTTATTCTACATACTAAACCAGTCATTTTATTATACCATGATACTAACATCTCATTCGCTTACCTAATGACATCTCGGTCTTACCACTTATCCAATATGCATTATTCATTGGCGATTCTTATTTTATATTATTCTCTACACACTGTGGCTATGTGTCACGGTCACCACCTAGTTCATCACACTGATAGCTCTGATCTTTGATCCACAGCTATGGCGAGCGATGGCTGGATGTTACTGACTCACCTGTATCTTTTCCCTGCTTGTAGGTAGCTGGAGTTGCCACCTCTGTCTGCGGCAGCTAAAGGAAAAGGCATCGGCTTACATCACCCTGACTTAAGCCCCGCACACACCGCATCACTGCCATCAGACATGCGTGTTTTCCTGGGTCTTTTTAAACAAACAAACATTCTAACAGGTTATTCACATTCCAAAATTGCAAGACAGAGGTACAGATTTACTGATGTTCCAGTGGAAAGTTTGCAGGCCTTTTTATAAACACAAGAAGTGTTATTCCAAGCGTGCTAGAGACAAACTTTGTGCAAACTTCACTGGAGTAACGGAAATCTGGTTTAGAAAGGGCTGTATTCAAAAAGCAAGAATAGGCTGGTAAATACATGGGACATTTTAAGTTAATGCAATGTACTTATTACCCATGCTCTACTGCTTTGTGAATACAGCTCTGTACACTTCCAGAGTTTTTTCCATTTAATAAAATAAAACATTTCTCAGCATTGGAACAATTTGTAGATATAAGTTCATTTGTCTTGGCATGGGTTTCTCGTAGCCATACCCAGAGAATCCTATTTGCTGCTTTCACATGCTCTGTTTAACCATTAGCCTGGCTTATCCAATGCAACATTAGTCAATCCAAGATTAATGCTAATCAGGGTCTGTGAAACCAGCCTTTGTAAAAAGTTGAAAACTGGCATCCGAGTGAAATTTCAGACTTTTTTCATAATCCTCAGATATAACCGCTAGGCTAGATTGACCATCTTTCTGTCCCTAAAACACTTGTGTACAAATTACTCTTCATTTTTTATATCTACCATTAAACAGACTATATTTGCTGAGAAAAAAAAAAACCACACACACACTACACCAATCACTATGGATGAGCAGTGACATTGTCACACACTTTAAAGTGGTAACTGGTTATCTTTGATTCTGATGGGAATCCCAATAATTTATATCTTTGAATCCTCCCCTCCCCCTGGTCCCTGCACATACTGCCCATTCAAATGCATACACTCTTGCACAAACCAAGGGAAGTTAGATGCAGGAAGTTTTGCAAATTGATGACATTTTAGTGATGCTGGACAGCTTTGTCAGAAAGGGTTAGGTACAGCAAACTTCTCATCAAATAACAATCCACACATGCAGTTAAGCTGAAACTACTTATCCTATCTTTACTAGTCTCTAGGGGTTGATTTGATCAATCACAAACCAGTCAGTTGAAATCACAGTTGGATTTTTTAAAGATAATTTTACAGCACTAGTGAATCGCACTGTATTGCAACAACTCTGGTGCTGGAAAATACTCTGTAAACTTGTTATTATTATTCATTTAAAAAATGTCTGTTTCTTCTAATTAATCTACAAATAAATAATAAATAATAAATGGGGAAAGATTGACACTTTTTATTAATAAAGTCCTGAGTTTATTACTTCCCATTTCAGCTTATTACAGTGAAGAATTATATAATCCTCCTTGAGACTCAGTGCCTGTGTTTAACATAAAGCGTTCAGGAAGACGCCAACGTACAAGATGCCACGTTGTATTGTTTTGTTTTGCCAGCTGACACAACACACGCTTAGCTAGACGAGTGGATTAGCACACACGTGATGATCCATTTAGAATTGAATTTCCAGGGTAACCAGTAACACCTTAAAGAGAAGTGTTCAGATTTGTGCACATTCCTGGCTGTCATAGCTAGTATTATAATCAGTATTATCCGTCTATGTGCTGTAGTACAACATTATATAGCCAATATTGCAGTGCTGAGAAGTGGGTTGAAATTGATGTTCTGTAAATGTATTTCTGTACATAAGAACTTAATTATGCTTGGTTTTAAAAACTGAGTTCATTTCTGTATGTTGCTTTGCATGTTGTTTCTAAAGAAGAAAAGCACACTTAATTTGCAATAATTTATTTATACACACCCAAGATTTTTGTACCTTTTTTTATTTTTTATTATAAAATGTAAATTATAAAATGATCTTCAGAAAAAAAAAAGAAGAGAAAGTTTACATGGACTGCCAGTACAGTATGCTCGCTGCAAGCTGATGAAGAATATTTGTGTTGTACAGGTCAAGGTTTAAACTAGCTTGCAGTTAGTTTGCAATCCTATAAGAGATTATTTCTGTGTGTGCATCGTGTGCTGATCTGAGGAATGAAAGGAAGCATGCATTGAGTGCTGGCCAGAACCACACCATCCTTGTTGTGTTTCACATCTCTGAGAAATCTGGTCCCTTTACACATTCTCAGAAAGTAGGGTGGATCAAGGTATTCTGGCATTGCAACTGGCCCCCTTTTCACCCCAAAAACACCCCTATTCACAATGGTTTACCCAAGGCCTGTGCAGCGGCTGTCTCTTGCTGTCTCACTGAGCTCCACAATGCGGCTCTCTTGCTGTAGAAATGAAGGCTGGACATTCAGTAGTTTTAGATGCAAAAACAAATGATCTGAAAATGTTTAAACATGTACTGTAGCCTGTTTAATGAACAGAAAAATATTGAAACGGTGTGCAGTCAAGTTGAACGTTTGGGATTTTTATTGCTTTGAATGGTTCTTTCAGGTAAAAAAGGCTGGACAGTTCTAGTTTTCCCCAATTAAAAATGACATTTGGAAGTTGCTGTTCTCATTACATGCCAGAATATTTTGGTCTGAATTTTTTTTGATCAGGCACTTGAAGGAGGCAGCTATAGGACAGATGCCAGGCCTCGTTAGAGGGACGGCGGTTTGTAAGATGTGTTCTCTTAATTATCTAGGGTTTTGTTAATATTCAAAGTGTCCATGTTAGAGTTTGATCTTCTATTTTGTTTTGGTTAAAGCCAATTCTGAAAGCTGGAAAGGGAGAGGGGTGTAGCTTGTCGTTCGATTTAAGCTGAATTTCCAGACACATGTAAAAATTGGTTCATTAAGTCTTGCAACTGTATTTGGAGATATCTGTAATGCTCTTCTGTTTGAGTATTGCTGGTAAGACAAGGCAGTACGATATCTCTCTTAAAGTTCCTGAGAACAGGATGCTTGCTTGGGAATGGCTGCTGGCCTCAGTGTGAGATATAAGCACAGGTCCTTTATAGTCACCTCTTTATAGTCATCTCTTTTCATACTAAATTTGGCCGACTCAAGTCAACATGCTGTATGAGATGATAGATTCAAACATCAGGGGGCCTGGTGCCATTTAGGCAGCCACACTTCTGACGTTGTACGGTATAGCTCCATTTGTTCTCTCCATTTGTACTTTTGAAGGCAAATATTGTAGTATATTAGACCTGTTTAATAACACTCCTGCTAATGTCCTCTTATCACCATATTAAAATGTCCCAGACATTAATGGGGGTCAATTGGTACAATGGGGGTAAATTGGTCCAATGGGGGTCAATGGGTCCAATGGGAGTCAGTGGGTACAAGCTCCTGATAGTATCACTTCGGTTATTAATCACACTCTGCTTAATATCAATCACATTTAGTTACCATACAGCTAATTTCCAGGCCACTTGATGTTACTTAATGAAAGCATACTATTAGAAAGCTTATGAAATTGCAGTTCAGAACTGAAATGTTGCAAATATAAAGTGTGATAGCGTATCAATAGCAATGCGTGTGTTTATAGCTTTCATTTGTTTTTATATTAAAACGTTGTAAATTTAGTGTAGACTGCATGTAGAATAAAAAATATGAAACAGCACCTAGTACTATATTTTGCATTTCACAGCAAAAGAGGAATCTTTGTTGTATTTGTTAGAGTTAGGGTTTGTACAATAGGATTCTGTTCATTTGGGTTAGAGATTACGTTAGCGTTACTGTTTGTACATTAAAGTTAGGGTTAAGGTTAGTGTTTGCATGTTAGGATTAGAGTTATAGTTATAGTTATGGTTAGTGTTTGCATGTTAGAGATAGAGTTAGGATTAAGGTTAGTGTTTGCATGTTAGAGTTAGAGACAGAGTTAGGGTTAAGGTTAGTTTTTGCATGTTAGGCTTAGAGATAGAGTTAGGGTTATGTTTGCACGTTAGGGTTGTGTGCTAGATTGTGGAGCGTGCATTAAGGTTAGAGTTAGGGATGTGTGCATTAGGGTTAGGATTTGCATATTGTGGATAGGGTTAGGGTTAATTGCATTTTCTTTGGTTATTGGTGAACTCCTGATAAAGTGTGTATTGTCACAATTTTGCAGTGACATTAAAAGGACTGTAGATGGTTATCTGTATGGTACCTACATGATATATACAAACTATGTGGCAATTAACCTGTTTGCACTGATTGTCACGTGGGCATTCTAACATTCACAGGCCTAATAAGGTATATTTGCTAGCCTTTTATTTCTGACTCCTTTTAAAGGGGTCAAATGCCATATTAATGTGATTGTATTACCTTAGCGTCTGACCTTTGAGGATCTCTGAAGTAATTTGGTTTGCTTTTCTTGTTTCTCCAATGCTTAGTTCTGTTTGTGTTTCCCTATATCTATTCAAACTGTAGCCTGGTGTTGATGTAAAATCCAAAATATTCCTGGTCTTTGATAGCATCATTCCAGAATTGTGGGGCTGCTTTCTGGGTGAGGACTTCAAAGACCAAAGACACCTAACTTTCCACTGCAGCACAGAATTCACTGAACGTTGATGTCTATTTAGCTCAATATTGGAGAATTAGAAATACTCTGAAAGGTAGCAAACATCATGAAACAGTAGCAGTATTAAATATCTAAGTATGCTGCCAGCAGATATTACGAAGGGTTAGCTGTGGCTCTTTTACAAGTACTAACTTTTCAAGACATTGAAAAAGAATTCTAGTGGAAATGTTTGTCATGGAACAATGTATTTTAGTCTTTGAATTGAGCATAGTTGAGTGTTTAATAGTTTTGGATGATAGCTACAGCCCTTTACTCATTACCCCTTTACCACCCTGAGCTTTCTTATTTCATACCAAAGTGTTTTCTCATCACTGTTGTAAATAGTATAATAGGCTTTTTTTTATTGGCATTGCTAAAATAATACCCAGTATAGGAATACTGTTATTTATTCTCATGAGCTGAATCTTTAATCACACAAAGGTTTTTACCAACAGTATTGTAGGGAGAACGCAGTTTTTTTTTTAAATCTCAGCATTGTCATTGAGCATAATAAATATAGCACCTAGCAAAAATTGATTCAGAGATCCTGAGGTGCTATTGATGTAATTATGATCCTTAATTTTTCATAAAAGCCCCCCCCCCCCCCCCCCCCCCCCCCCCCCCCCCCCCCCCCCCCGTAAATGAATTAAAACATTATGATTTGCACTACAATGTATTGTAATGTAATAGGTGTTAGGGAATCTTGCTTAAGCTGCCATGTTTTGCACCACACATACCTCTTCTTGTCAACTGGATCCTCCTCCCTTATAAAAGTTCACCGCAGTAAATGTGCACAATATTTCTGCAGTTCCCATGCTTTTCCTGTGATTATATTCTGCATTTACCATAGTGTACCCTGGTCTGCAATGTTCTTTAATATGCTTTACCATACCTCTCTGTGCTTTACAATGCACTTAGCTGTATTAAATGTCAGCACCCACCAAGCATGATTACAAACAGCATGACAGAGTAAGGGAAAAATGTAAGAAAGCAATTTCCATTTGAAACGCTAAACAGTCTTTCCCTGTATTACTCATGAGCTTTGTGAAGAGGTCTCACGGCACCTTCCCCATGTGTCTCTTGAGTTAGCTCTCATGGTGTGTGTATCTGAAGCAGGTGGATCTGTGCATACTGGGTTACTATGTGCTGTTCTATTATTCTAATTTTAAAGCTGGTGCTTCCCCAATCTCTCTCCCTTTTTTGCATTCTGAGTCTTTTTTTTAAGACTTTGCACAGAGAGTATTTGGTTTTAAAAGGTTCTGTAACAATTGTGAGTGCAAAAAAAAAAAAAACTGTTTATACTGTGGGACCTAAAAATATTCAACCGTCATGTGTGGCGGTTTATGTAAAGTCTAGAGCGATATAGCATGACCTTGTAATGGAATTGAGTCCACGGTTAGTATGAACCCTTAATGACCGTTATTAGCCAAACAAACCAGCACTACTACAGTCAAGCTCAGCACAGTGGATTCTTTGAAGGATCCACCTCTTACAGCAGCCTGGCATGGCCTTGGAATTCTGTTTAACACATTATCAAGGGGATGTCTTTCTGAAATAGCACTCTGAAAGTCTGTTGGAGTGCTGTTCTTCTTGTGTTAATGCATTGATTTATGATGTAACAAGTTTTCAATTTCTAAATGTGATTTTAGAGAGATACAGTTGAGTGACTATTAAAACATCATGCCCACGTTCGTTATGTGTGCCACTTCCTACATTTTGGGGTTATTCCTGGCTTACAGCAGGCAAATCCTCATGAAGTGGTGCTGATGTCCTGGTATTGTTGGAGCTCACAGTAGCGGTAATACTCAAACCCTGAGTGTATGTCTGCTGATTGGAGGATTAGTGTGAGAGGCAGTCCATTTCGCTGGATCAAGTAATCCTGGATTAAAGGCTCAGTTTTCAAGTTTGCACACCACTTTTAGCTCACAGTTGTCAACTGAAAATTATTTTACCGATAAGCCAGTAAAAATCATAGAGTAATTATAAAGCAGGAAAAAATAGCATGTCTTTTTTCTATGTTGGTGATTGACTGCTGGCACACACAGTAGCTGCCACACATAGTACCAACTCATTGTGGTTCCAAATGACTACTGCAAATTTTGCTTTGTACTAACTAAATCAAACCTGTTACCCACAGATACAGAACTATTAGACACTAAAACAGTAAATTATACTATTTGCATTGACGAAAACTAAAATAAATACTGTAAAAACCTTTGTATAAGTCTATTTTCTAGGTATTTTTAGGAGGTCCTAAAAAGGGGGAGTGACTTATACACCGGTGTGACCGATAGGCTTTTTCCTGAAATTGTTGTCGCAAAAAGAAGGGGGAGGGCAACTTATACACCGGTGTGACGTATACACAGGTTTTTACGGTAGCTTCATAGTAAAATTCTTACTGTTTAACTTTAATAATGCCACCTCCCTATTAAGGCCACAGTTTGTTGGTCCCTGGACTGCCGTTAATATTGAGGTTGTACTGTATTCCCAAACACCCCAGATTTCATGTAGTCCTGCAACATTTCACCCTCCTCAGCCAATCTGGACTGCCTTGAATTCTTGCTTTTCTATTTAGACCTTTGTATTGAGGACTGAAACGCGATGCCTGTAACATACGCTTTTGTATTTAATCAATTCTGTTCTTTCCTCTGTGGTCTCCCAGCCAGTGCGGTTCAATAGGGGGACGCCTTGTTATTGCAAACAAGGTTCTTCTTGTATATTAGCGTGCTGTCTTCTTGCTTGCAATGTGTATGTTTTTTTTTGTTTGTTTCTTTTTGTAATTGTGTGTTGGAAAACGAAGTGAATCTGTTTAAGAGATCAAATCTCTTTAATTTGTCCTTAATGGAATGAAGAAAAAAATGATAATAAGCATAATAATAATATATAAAAACTTTCAACTTTTAAGGTTAGGTTTTAATGATTCTTTGTGTTCATTTCAGAGAAATAAAAGTTGCTCCCTTCTTTTGGGTGTTGTTTTCTTCTTGTGTGTCTGAACCGCTTAATAAAACTATTTTTTCTGTTTTGTATTATAACCCAGCATTCATCAATTAATCAATCAATCAATCAATCAATATTTATTTATTTTATATAGCACCTTTCAAAGTGGCCCACCATTACAAAGCGCTTTAAAGGGATGATGCACAATACATTAAATAAAGTGAAATACAGGGCAAAGTACATTAAATACAAGCATAATACATTAAATAAAAGGCTAGGATGTGAATTCTAAACATTGTGAATGTGTGTGTAGCTGAAGGTGCGGGAACATTAACATTGGCAGATATTAAGAAACGATCAGAGATATATACATCTGAGATACATATCTGAGAATGAGAGCTATCAAGACCCCAGGTGTGAGTAGGAACGTTGATAGATTGAGAGTCCAAGACAGTCCAGGAGAGTGACAAAGTCGGTCACTAGAAGGGAAGAAACCCAACCGACATGTATGTTGAAAAATCACCTAGAAATATAAGGAAACATGTTTATTCAATTTGTTTTCAACCAGCCCTTGCTTTTTCCCCATCGTTGAGATCTATTGAAGGGTAGTGTTGTGATGGACTAGGCTGGCAAGGGGCATTGTTGAACAGGCTTCACAATACAAAAGGAAAGCCATCACAGTGAAAAGGTCCAAGAGCACAAGCACCTGTGAGTCCTGAGTCCTGAACTGAATTAGGAGACGGGGTGCTCTTATACACATATACACACGCGGTCAGACCTAACTGCCAATCAGGTATCAGCCTGACCACATTTTCACCAGGTGTTGAAGTGCCCCTCCATGCAGGTGAGGCTTCTAACTTGAGGGAAGTGATGCAGTGCTAGGAAAGTGGCGTAGCCCTGAGACTGCTTCTCCTCCCAAACTGTGCTTAACAACCCCCATGTAAAATACCCCAAATTGGAGCCTGTACTCAGTAGGTGCCAGCATTGAACTTAACTACTAAATCTCTATTCTTTTTACAGTTGGCAAAATCATGTATTTTTATAGCTGACTAATTCATTCGTTTACTACCTAGCAACACATTAGAAAGCCAGCTGTTGGATCAATTCTTATGGAGCAGCACTGTACTTGACATTACATTTCCTCCCTGCTGGCTGCTCGCTATCCTTGAAAGTTAATAAGCACTACTTTCATAACAACACACCTTTATTATAATGAAATGCAGGATGATGCCAGGGAAAACAAACTCAATAAGGCCATTATGGTACACCTCCCCTTGGAGACCGGAGTCTCCATGGCAACCCAGTAGTGACATTAGCACCCTGCTTCCACGCACTTGAACCATCACGACTCCCTGGCCACGCGCTGAGAACTGGATGTTTTTTTTTTTCAGGGCTGCTCTCAAGATGATTACGGGAAGTCCTTCTCAGCCTGTGGCAGCTTGGATGTTGGATAACACATTGTTTTCTGCTTTGTGTGGTCTAAAGAGCTTCATTTCCTTCTGAAACAGTTCAGTGCAGTTGTGTTGTTTCAGTTAGCTGGGACTCTGCTTCTGAGCGCATTCTACAACCCTCCCATTGGTATAGCCTGGCGTTGGCCCTGGTTTGATGAACTTGGTGGTTGCAGCTTAGAAATTATTTTCATAAATGTCACATTCGGTCCACTTCCATTATCTGTATAGGTCTCAAATGTGCTGTTTCAAAGAAACCTACAGTACGCTATTGTGTATTTCCATTCTAAAGCATCTGGGACTACACAAGGTGAAATATAGTTCTCATTTTGCTTGCATTGTCTTCCTGATAACTCAATATTAGAACCCCACGCAGAAATATTACAAATATCTTTCAATAGTAAAGGCATGTAAAACCAACAATGCAATTCAGAAAGAGGACATCCATTCAGTAGTAAAACTAGCAGTTGGTTGTGAAAGATATGTCTGATGGCACATGAACAATTGGCAAACAGATATACCCGACATGAACATGATACCCAAAAGATACAGAATACATTCACATTACAATTGGCCCATGGCTTTATCTATTGGAGCTTGATAGCCGCCCCTATGCTGGCCGAGCTGAGATGAATGCAATACAGTGATTAAGAATGGCTCGGCCAGTGGGCAGGACAAGTGGCACTTGGGGCCACCTTCCCCCTAGACAAGGCACGCTTCAGGGTGGAGGTAGGGAGGAAGAGGACCAAACAAAGAAACGACAGGGGTTTGTGGGCAGTGAGACCTATTTAACTGGTCAAACTGGTAATGTATGAGATTGATGGGTGGGGTCTCCTTTCGGAAAGACAAGAAGTTTCCAGTTCTACTTTGTTATGAACTAAATAGAAAAAGGGTTGAACCGCTTGCTCAACTAACCTTAGGGCAGTTAGCTGGTAACACAACAATCTGGACAAAAACATAACAGAAACACAACCATCTGGACAAAAAATTGTTTCAGTAAACAAGACAAGTTTGAGGCAAACTTTTCCCTGGTGAAGTTCATCTCAACCCCCACAGAACTGGCGAGTTTCACATCATCAACAAAGAGAACAATCACTTTTTGCCTGCCTGTCTCTCTCGCTGTTGAAGGCATTAAAAAAACTTCTTTCAGTATTTCTAAAACAGTGCCTAGGAATATATGCAGGTTGATTTTTACCAAAGGACCCAACTTTGTAATAAACTGACAACACCCTGTAGATACTTGTGTGTGTGTGTGTGTGTGTGTAAAAATGTGACACTTAGAGAGACCTACAGTATGTCACCACACATGGATAGGAATTCCAATAGAATGGTATTAATAATAATTGAGAATCATTTTAAATATTTAATCATAGGGGATCCCTTAATGGCTCACCTGTTAAAAGCATGGCTGTATGTATGGTGTGCAGAAGGAATCATACAGCCAGGGGAGTTCACATCCTGGCTGTGCAAAGTCACCAGTCTTCGCTGGGGATTTTGAAGGGAGAGTCGCATTGGCTCTGGCGCTCCTTTCCCCCATTTCCCTCCCTGTTTCCCCTCATCACAGCAGACCCTACCGGCCAGGCACCTAGTGAGCTCAGAGCAGACACCTGCAGAGCTGGCCTTTATCCTGCAGGGGGCGGTAACTTGCTGACATTTTCTCTTGAGTTCCTGGGTGTAGAAGAGGAAGCTGGCTCTGTTGTTGGATCAGAGGACATACACTGAACCTTCAGTTCTCCTTAGCTGTGTCAGGCATTGCTGTGGTGCGTAGAAAAAAAACTGGACATTCTAAATTGGGGAGAAAATCAGGCGTAAAATAATTAATAAATAAACTACTTAGCCATTATTTGAAAGACACCATTACAATTCAGAAACTAATTATTTTAGTGTTACAGAATACAGCTTCCAATTTTATAATGATGATCCCCTGTGGGGATGAAACATTGCATCATCCTAGATGTTGTTATATTATTAACCCTCTATAGTGGGGGCTGTTTTGTCGCACTAGGGAAAATGAACACAGTTCAGGTTCTGTCAAAAATGGTTCCCTTCCTTTACAGAGGAAGACTCTCAGGGACCCCCTATGGCCAACACAAGAATTCATTGTGCTCCCAGGGTGCACGTCTTGTTGTCTCTGAGAATTTTATTCTGAAATGATTAGACATTGTAAACACAAAAGCAGGGAAAATGCACTCAAGTTCTATATCTTCCAATACTTGGGTGGTAATTAGAAACACAGAGAATAATTTTAGAGTTCGGGAATGGTTTGGAATGGTTAATGACTTATAACCTGCGCCTCTCTTGCCTGACTGGTGACTTTCAATGTATGGCCTGCTTCTTCTTTCCTCTTAAAGAGTAGTCACACCCCATATATTTCAATATCAACAATCAAATAAATACAGGCCTCAACCAGCCCTCTAACAATTCAAATAATATAAGTCTGCCCGCCAGGCCTCCACCGCTCTCTGCAATCATCTGGAGTGTTCATTACTGTGACCTTAGACGGCCCTTCATCCCCAAAGCAGGGAAATCAGATGAAAAAGGCACAGAAATCTAAGCAAAACGAGATGAGTACATTAAACCATCTGCCAGACAGAGCCAATCACAGAGAAGCAGCGCTCTCGGCTGGAAAGGGTTGCCGTGACAACAAGGTTGTTAATCTGTGTGAAGCGCCAGAAATGATAACTGTTGACCGACAACAGATCAGGAAACCAGAGAACATAAGAAGAGAATAAGATTTGGAGTTTTGTGACAAAAATATTCCGGCAAGGAAAAATAAAAAAGTTATATTTTGGGGGCTGGAAGCGTAATATAATTCTCTCATCGAAGTGGAAGAAATGGAAGTTATTTAAAAAAAAAAAAAAAAAAATTATTATAGGATAATATCTTCAGGAACCTGCGTTGGGTACTGTCTTGAAATGCATGATAAATAGAGCTATTCATTCTAAGACCAGACCATGAAGATGGAAATGAAGGTTTCATTTAAATATGTATCCCTAAGGTTTCCCATTTCCTCCTATAATTAACTTCTTCCTTTCCACTCGCTGTACCAGGAGGATTTTATACGGAACCTCCTATTTCCACTGATGCTCTTATCGTTATTTATCCCTTGGATTGGGTGGTTGTGACGGAGGGCAGGGGGGTACCCGGGTTATGTAGTCCATGGAAACGTGGTATAAATTTGTCTGAAGCACAAATCTACGTCTCAGACAAATCTGTATAAACAGATTCAGGTCTTTAGACCTTCCCTTATAAAACCGTAATGGTAAAGCATATAAAAAACATTCAAAGGCATGCTAACTATGTTAAATACATAGTATAATCATGTGAATCAAATTGTAAAATTAGCATGAAAATATATTGTGTTAAACTTTTATAAGGGTTACTCAATAGGCAAAAGCAACGTGTACTGTACATTTCGTAATTTAGCATTTTAAAACCATAAAAAAGAAGGCATTGAAAAAGTGTTCTAATGTAAACGCTTGTCGTTGGACTATTCACTGTTAGAATAATGAATGCTGTCTTAAAGTGCTGACAGTCACTTGTTTTTAAATAATGGTACAACACATACTGTAGAATACTGACTGAAGTTGACTGACTCCTCTCCATGGATATTTTATTAAAATCTGGCATTCCTGTAAACATTTGTACTGTATGAAAGTACATTACTAGCAGGAGTCCTATTGAGATAACAGCAGTTTTTGAGACATCCAACTGCACAGACTGAACTGCTCCCCTCTCCTCCCTCACCCCCCTAAGAGAAAGGGGGATCCCTCCAGTCCAGGGCGGGCTTGAAGCATGGAGACTGAACAGCTGTCTCGCTCACCCCCCTAAGAGAAAGGGTGTTCCCTCCAGTCCAGGGCAGGCTGGAGGCATGGAGACTGAACTGCTCCCTCACCCCCTAAGAGAAAGGGGACTCCCTCCAGTCCAGGGCAGCTTGTGGAGTGGAGACTGAACTACTCCCTCACTCCCTAAGCAAAAGGGGGCTCTCTTCGGTCCAGGGCAACTTGCCTATGGGTGCTGAATCATTACATTACATTGCTACTGCTTGTGCGACCTTTGCTGTGTAATAATCTGCCAATCCTATATCTTAAATGGATGCCAAAATAAAAATAAATGAGTAAAAGAAGAAAAAAAGTATCTTTTAGAAATCTGTAAGACAAAGGCATTGCATTAAGCACCTCCACCCTCATAAGAAAAGGGAATGTGAAACAGTATGAGCCAATCTCAGATAGAGATTAATGAGGTCTGGGGCTCCACAGAGACACTATAACCCCGGCTTCATTCCAGATAGATATCCTCCTGTCTGCCCCGTCTCGTTTCCAATCCGGTGACATCGCTTTGTGTCTCCCTTCATTAGCCACCCCGACCCATCCTGCTGGGACGAGCCACACTCAGCTGAGACCTCCTAGTGGCAGCGGCACAGCACAATAAGAACTGTTACTGCTGCATGTATGCCAGCCTGCCAACTAGAAGAGGGGGTTTCATATCAAATATGCATTGTTTTTTTTTTTTTGTATTGCAAAATTGATGAAACTGAAACTAGCCACACATACAGATCTAACATCAGCACTGAGAGACATTAGAAACACAAAACACAGCATACTGTTTTATTATAACAGCATGCATAGAATCAGTGCAATTCTTGGTGCATGACTGGTTTGAAAAATGGAAATGTATTATATTTAGATCATTAAAGTAATACAATCAAAACAGACAAGCAAAACCCTGCCTTAAAATCCACAGGGGAACTTACTACAGAGACAGAGTATTTGTGTTGATATTATTATTATTTAAACAAGCTGTGGGAAAATGAGAAAAGGGGAAAACAAACCATAGGGTTTCAATGTATACATGAATGTATGTCTACACATATGTGTTCGCTTGTATCAGTACTGTTTTTGGTTACAGAATGTAGACGAATTTACAATTTATTAATTAGTTATTTTTTTCATCCACAAACAGAAGAAAATGTTTCTTTATCATAGTCCTAATAAATAAAACTGCATCTGCTTCCCATTGTAATATATTTCTATTAAATACAGCCAGCTTACAAAAGAAACCTTTACCATTGGTAATGAGAAAGTCCTTTACTTAACTACACAACATTAATGGAAGCATCTTCATAACTCAATTTATTCAACACATTTCTGGGTGAAATCGGGTTTAACTCTTTAATTTAAAAAATCAATCTTAATCATCCGAATCAGAACCTTTACTGATTGCAACAGAAAACAGGCAAGTTTGAAATGCAAAATGATTGAGTTTAATCGACTCCCCTCTAAAATAAACTAAGTGCAAAAATGGTGAGCTTTTTGAAAAGACAAGTGCTCACTTGAGCCTGTGCAATTATTAATTAATTACCTGCTGTTAACTTTGTTAGCATGGTATTCCCAGCTGAATTGTATGTGGAGTATCTGAATATCAGAGAGGTACTCTTTATACAAGACATACTCAGTCAGTCAGGCACTGACTCCAACAACTTCCATGAAAATACTTCAGAGAAGAATTCACAAAGTCCATGTAGAGGAGCAGATAAATAAGCTGTACAAAATTAAACCATTCTTCACCTAAGTATTAATTATATTTCGTTTCCAATTCTTGTTTTGTTTTTGTTTTAAGTTTGAGCACGGTTCATTGCAACATGTCCTCTACTGAAGACCAAGAGGATTCTAGTTAGTTTGCCACAAGGGCCTTTTGCATCATCAGTGTGAGAATAAAGGTAAAGGACTGATTATTAATCCCACTTTCAAAACCCGTGTGAGCTTCTCTGTAATGATAAAGAAAAACGGACTCATTGCCTCTTATTAGCAGCAACAATGAACTTAACCAGCACACCACAACGAACTGTCAGCAGAGAGGCTCAAACAAGGGGAGAACGCAAACTAATAATCCCACCTCCCACATTAATGACAAAAAAGTTCCTTGTGAGAGCTAATGGTCTTTAAATGGAGAAATTACTGCCGTGAACCTTCCTGAGCTCAAACTTTAAAAAAAAATTCAAGGATGTGATGAAAAAGAATTGGAACCCAAATGTCATGAATGACACGAGGGGGAGACTTTGTACACGTTGTTTATTCTACCTTTCAGAGTGCCTCGTTCCATTTTCTGTCTTTAGTGAAAATAAATCTCCCAACATTAGTAAAGTATACCCAGAACAGCAGTCAGGATGAAAGCAGACACAGATACCTGAGAATTGACTGAGACAAGTTACTGGCCAGCGGGACAGAAGTGATAGAAACACACACAGACTGGGAAGATCGCGGGAACGCTATTACAAAGAGAGGTGCAATAAAAACTGGACATGTTCAGTGCAAAGAACGTTAAACTGCTTGTCAGAGTGTTTAATGTCAAGATGTACGGGCACGGTGCCAAGAAGAATCTACTGCAAACATCCCGAGAGCCAATGCAGATGTGAGCCACAGCTTTGGGGATCAATGAGCAGGGCGGAGCTGTGGAGAGGATTCAAGATTACAAATGCTAAAACGGACTGCTTTGTATATTCCAAGACAACATTAAGAAAGACTTTTTTTGTCGAAACATTTCATTAGTTCTGATACTTGCTAGTTCACTAAATCCCACTCTGTTCAGCAGAAGGGCCTGGTCCTTCTCAAGGACTTCAGGGAAAGCCATGCAGTACACAGTAGGGGAGGCGATGACCCCCTGTTCTAACAGACATCTCTACACAGAGAGCCACTCGGATTATCCATGGAGGACAGTTGGAAATCTCCACCTGTTTTTCCCATATAACCAATTAAACTGAATGTAGCTGACTCCATTAATCCTGCCTGCCTTGCACTTCTATTGCTTATGTATCTAATGTGCAGTTTTGAACAAAGCACATGTCTAGTAGCACATGTATTTTTAAACATCATACCTCGCACTACACTACAGCCAAAAGTTTTGCGTCACCTAGAATTCTACGATTAAAAAACTGCATCTTTTGTTAAATACTGTTAATACAAAGTTTCATGACAATTAGAAAAGTGATTATACATAAATGACAGTGTGACATGCAGAGGGAAGGATGCTGTCAGGGATTTCATTACCCAGGTGGTATACATAAAGCTGATCTAATCAACAGCTGTATAGAAATCCCTGCCCAATATGAATTGACATAAAAAATAATTCAGAAATTGAATTTTTCAAACCAGCTGTGGGCCAAAAAAACTGACACTTATTCTTTGTCCCAGATCCTTCAAAGATGTTTAATTTCTTAGCCTGCGTGGACAAAAGCATGAATGACTAATGCAATCTGTACTGCAAGAGAAACATAATACACAATATGATAATGGAAATAAAAAGTATTCAAGCACATCTTATTATGCAATCTTTACAATGTTTCCTCTTTACAAATACAACAGCTGTACCATCCTATTAATCCAGTGTGCTTATACCGTGCGACACAGAGGCATCTATGGTGAAAGCAATACAGATATTCAATCTACACACTGCTGTGCGGAAATCTTCAAACACACAGGAGCTGATTCAAAATGCTGCAAAATCTTTTGAGATTAAAATAAGTTGTTTTGTTACTAATACGCTATTCTCCTTACCAATAGTCCTTTAACTAGCCTAGACTGTGAAGAAATCAGACATGTTCCAAACAGCAGCCCTGGTTGTTACAGTTTTCTCATTCTCATTCATATTGACTAGGAATTCAATTTAAGCCTGAAATTGCAAAATCAAGTGGTGTACTTGCAAAC
Organism: Polyodon spathula; assembly: GCF_017654505.1. NCBI lineage: Eukaryota > Metazoa > Chordata > Actinopteri > Acipenseriformes > Polyodontidae > Polyodon > Polyodon spathula. The sequence continues at coordinate 3,670,345 of NC_054573.1, read as the reverse complement.
TATATTTGAGCTCCACTGAGTGATGTATCTTTTCCTTTGTATCAGATGTGTGGTGGAAATAAATTGGGATTACAGCCCTTTTCCTGCAGATTACAATTGAACAAATGAATTCCTGAACAACCACTGAGACAGAGAGGGCTGTGAACTAAGAGCTCAGATATCTGCCCTTCACAATTAGAGTAGTCAGAGCAATACTGCTGAAACTGTCTGGGGTGAAGACATTGCAGTATTTCGGGGCGCATAACAGCTGAAGCCCCTTTGTTAAGATGTGGTTAATAAGGAGATGAGGCTATACATGTCCATTACAAGACAAATGTTTACCATTCAACTAAAGAGCTTCTCTGCAGGGTCTTATGCTGATGTCAGTCTTATTAACTCATCAGCCACTAGGTGGGCATTCATTGCAACATGATAATTACATGTTATTTAGGTAGTGTGGATAGACTACATAAAAAATAAAAAAAATAAAAAAAATCTTAAATCTTGATTTAATCAAAACAATCTTGAACATGTCGGGAAAATGGCCTGTCCATTCAAATGTACAAGAATGTAAATTATGCAATGTCCTAATTTGTATTTAAGTTTTAGTGACCCAGGAATCTGTGTGGGTCTCTCTTTGAGTCAGACCTGGCTATAAGGGAGGATATTCTGGAATCACATTGTTATAATAATAAAAACACATTCCTACCAGCCCTTATATAGTGGACTGCCTAGTCTTACCTTAGGTAAGGTAGTGCAAGATTAGTGCTAATTAGGTCAGTGAAACCAGAAGATGAATAGGTCAACTCCAATTAAACACAGGTGATTAAAAAGCATGAAAATCAGACATTTCAGTTATTGTATCAGATGTTCTACCATTCATTTTATACTCAATATCTATCTATCTATCCTGTATAGATAGATAGCTAGATAGATAGATTTTATTGCCATGTTAATCAATGTGACTGTGATAATACATTTGAAGAGTTGATATTTTTAATTTAAATTAACCGTGTGATATACTAATGCTAATTTTAAAGACCTCAAAAGTCTATTTTTCAGGTCTACGTGGAAGTTTAAAGAAACAGGTGTTGTCAGACAATTAAACCCCACACCTGTTTCTTAAAAGGCCCACTTCTACCTGAATAAGAGACTGTGAAGTGGCACAGAGGACACAGCTGGAAACTAAGTGGAGACAGACTAACACAGGGAGGAGGAGACGCTTCTTTACACAGAGTGGGGAGGCTGTGCAATGGCTGATCTAGTCATGTTGTTGATACTGAATCACTGGGATCCTTTAAGACCCGACTTGACATATTTCTAAGATCAATCAGCTGCTAGGAACTGGATGAGCTTAGATCTGCGGAATGGCCGCCTCTCATTCAAAAATGTTCTTAAATTCTTATTGGAGGATAGTATTTATATATCACAGTGTCAGTTCTTCAAACCTGCTATTACACGTACATAGATTTACTCCCTTCCATTGACTGCACACAGCTGCACAGAAAAGCTTGATATAAATGACAAATGCAGTTTTCAGAGGGTTGCAGTGGAAATGTGGTCATTTACATTGAAAAGATTGCTGCATCACGTGTCCATGGTCAAAATGAAAACTCATTACTTTACAATAGGGCTGCATGTGGACATTATTTATAGCCAAACTTATTGTCTATACTAGAGAAAACCACAGTCATCCCAGAGAATGCACTGTTTCATATCAGCACACAAGTGAGTAAATACAGTGAACTACCCCATCTAGTGGCCAATTTGGAAACCCTTTCCTGTAGGTCACACGGTCTGTTGGCAGCTAGAACATTTGAACGACAACAAAGGGACTGATTAACCAAAGCAGCAGCAGCACCTGTTTCACCTGCAGCGCTGTCTTCTACCTGTATGGAAAATACAAGAACCCCCATCGTGAGAAATGGGAGACCAATGATACCATCACTAATGCCTGCAAGAGTTTAAAACCTTAGGCATGATCTGTGTAAGGTTCTATCCTGGTTGTTTAAATCAGACGTTACTAAATCAATGTCAAACTAACCAGACAGTCAAGGTGGTTTGCGATCTATACACAGGAGTTTAGTTTGAGTTACTCTGATAAATGCATGCTGGATATGTGTGACCATACTCACAGCACATTCCTCACTAGCCTATTTGCACCTCAGTTTGTAACAAGAACAACAAACTGCTAATGTTACAGAACCAGCAAGAAACAGAGTTTACGCTGAGATTCACTGATCGAGTAAGCCGATTTCTCTAAAGATGTCTGGAGAGCCATCGATCGAGTAAACGGATTTCTCCGAAAATGTCCGGAGCCCAGGAATGGGTAATTGGGTCAATAAACATATTCAACACAAGACACCGTTGAAAACCAAGAGCATGTGGCTTGTTAACCGAAGAAAGACAAAGTGAGCTTGCTAGTTGTATCGTTGCTATGGGCCACATTTACTGCAAATATTCGGGGGGGGCAAATATTCTATCTTCATGAGAGGCTGTGGCAGATTGTGGTTAGTGGATGGTGGCAGTGAGAAGGGCAATCTCCCTTGGAATACAAGCAGTCCTTCAGGGGGCTACGAAGACCAGATCTGGGGCCTCTGTATGTGCGCTGGAGGAATCCGTTTACCCGACATGAATCCCAAATACCACGTGAAAGAGGCAATGTGGGCACAGCACCCCAGCGCCTGGCTGCAGACCTGGACCTGCAGTACCAGCTGCATGGCATCAGTGGTGGCATCATGCAACACAAATAATCAGTGCAGACTCTGCAAGCCCGGATTGGAGTTTCCCACGCAGCAGGGCATCCCGTGCCACGAGGTTCTTACATTCACTGAGGGGCTCTGCAGTGTACCTGGCATAGGGTTGGCGTTTTAAGCATTTTCAGACAAATCCAACACTTACTGCAAGCCAAACTTTAAAGACTGTACAGCCCCGATTTTGAAGCTGTATCATCCTGGCTGCACATGGGGGCCCTACTGACACTGTTATGGCAGGTTTTGCCAAATCCTTGTGCAATGATCTCTTGTTAATACGTGGCCCTTTCTAATGCAGAACTGGTGGCCCTTTCTAATGCAGAACTGGCTTTAATGTGGTATAGTCACGGCTCCCATTAGCCCCACGATGCAACTCAGGTAGCACTTATATTCTTGAAAAAACATAGTGCAGGAGTCTCTTAGTTATTACTACAGCGTGGTAAAGGGGGCGCAGTGTTACAATGCACAGCTGAACACAGTGCATTAAAAACCATTTCAAACAAGACAAGCACGTTTGTAGGAAACATCTATTTTATTGTCCTCCTCCTTGTATTTGCCCATACAACTAAAGATGTGAAAAAACATTTTTTTTTTATTTATCAAACAGATAGAATCAAAACAAACACAAAATTAAATAGAGGCATGAATTTGTTTTTTATAAAGTACACTTTGACATGTTGTGTTACAGAGAATGCATAAAAAACAACTACTTTATACAACAAGGACAATGGTTTAAAATAACAACAAACTTAAATAGGATGACACGCCCCCTTTGTAAAAGTTGCCATTTTCAAATAAATAAAAAACTGTAATATTACACATTTTTCAGCATCAACTTCAATTGAATTGGTTCCTTTTAAACCACACTTTGCATGGTGAAGATGTAAGATTTGTTTAACACACTTTGCATGGTGAAGATGTAAGATTTGTTTAACACACTTTTAAAACAATGCAAACTTAATTTCCATTGATTGGCACCCAGTTGTAAAGGTTTTTTTTTTGTTTTTAAATCAGCGCATTAATGAATAGATTTATTTATTACTTGCTGATTAATAGTTCTGAAAGGCAATTAGGAGGATCAACACACCCCTAATTACTAGTGTAATCAATGCAGATAAATTACAAATAAAAACTGCTTTATTAGAGATTGGCCTGTCCGGGGTGTAGCCTACCCTTCCAATCTTCCTATTTTTGGGTCTGCTTACCCAGCATTATACAGGAGGGAATTATTAAGGAGCTCTGTAGCAAAATGTTACAGATTTGCATAGAGTTGCTACAAAATATATACATTGTCTCTCTCAAATATATCAAATGTGTAAATATTCAATTGTGGCAACTGGCTATTGCAAGTTTCCATTAATTCCAAACATCACCAAAATATTCACCTGAATCTGGTTGTTTCAGCGATACTGACACCAGGTATGTCATCATAAACTGATAAGGCCAGCAATAAGCAATGCATCATAACCGTGCTGTGCATGTGTCTGTTAGGTACTGTACATTTCTGGATAGTGTTTAACGTTAAATTTAGCGCAACACTGTCAAGCAAACTTTTAATTAAAATCATGCATGATGATTGGAATATGTAAGTAGTGCAATATCATAAAAGTACGCCTATATTAAGCCTGTGCTATGGAATGCAGGAATGCAGTTCAGTACCAGTCCTCTCCACAGCTGGCATGGCTCTTGTTTAGCAAAGGAAACCGGACTCTAATATCTGTGAGCCATACTGGAGAGGGCTGACCTGCTGCACTGCTGGGACACGTTGCTGGAACGATTGCTTTTTAAGAGATTACACCCTGGGTTTAGAGCACAAAACACTGGCTCACAGTGTAGTACACAGGTAATCGTGGATACAGAAGAGAAAACGGTTAAAGGCTGTACATACAGAGCAGATGTTCTTGGGTACTGCGTTTGCAGTGTCTGTTTTTTTTTTTTTTAACAGAATTTAGTTTGTAGAAATCCATGTGCTGTGGGTTATGGATTAACTGAGGGAACCCCCTAAACTATGACACTAGGTCAAAATGCCACATTTTTCTGTGAGCAGAAGCGAAAAGCTTTGCAGTTGTAGCAGGAGGTCTTTAAATGTTTAATAAGACAATGGGAAAATATTTACATGAAGAGAAGGCTGTCATTACTGAAGGTACAAATAAACATGATTTAAAAAAAAAGGGGGGACAGCAACTTCTACTAGAACCAAACTACCCAGGCTTCTACTTACAGAGCTTTAAGTCATGAGCGATTCAAATTCTGTTTTTATGAATACAAATCAAGTTTGATATTCCTGAAACCGTTCTGGACTACTGATGGTTTCATTAACATCCAACTAGTCAGGGTTCAAATAATATTAACTAAAAACAATAATAAGAAAAAAATATTAAGACAATAACAATGCAGCTTACGACAAAATAGTCATGTCACAGATTTATACAGAAACACACACACAGGATAGACGTTTAAGTGTGAGATCTATAGAGGTTTCCTATAAAAATTATTTCTCATTCTCTTTAAAATTCCAGTTTTTTTTTCCTTATTGTTATGATATTTTTATACAGCATAAATTATAATAATAATAGCAACAATGAAACGCTGTTGACAAAAACAGAAGGATCACATTCTTTGGAGAAAAAAATAAACCCAGTCCCAGAAGCACCCTTTGGCTTCCCTTTGTTCAGTGAGATTTCCCTGGATCCTGTATCGTCCTACAGATGCCCAGGACTGCATAGGCTGTGTATTACACTGCAGAAGAAAGCCTTACACATTTCACACCTCATGATTTCAAGCATTCATTTTAATCATGTCCAATATATATATATATATATATATATATATATATATATATATATATATATATATATATATATATATATATATATATATATATAGATATATATATATATATATATACACACATTTTTTTTTCTTTCTAATAAAATAGAATTGGAAAGCAGTTTGGAAGATACACATTATCTAAATAACAACAGATTATAAATACAGGCACAATGTCAAGCTGTCCAAACGTTTTTAGCTAACAGCCATGCCAATTACAAGAGTCTGAACGTATGAATCAGGTTGCAAACGGAAACAGGCGTAAGTTTACTAAAGCTAGAGATGCTGGTGATAACGGTAGCTAAAAAAATCAATAAAACACTTTCCCAGCCTTCATCAGGATAGCTGTAAATCATAAGATCCGTATTTCGGTTATCAATGGCCTGCATACGACTCAAGAGCCCCGAGCTGGACCCCACTGGGTCCGCTGTGGCGCAGTGACAGCGTGGTCCCCTCCCAAACCTGCAGAACCACAGCCAATGAAACGCTCCCTCTGGAATTAGAGGAATCTTTTAAGGAATGTTTTGTGAAGGACTGATTTGTTTTAAAGCCTGTTTTTATTGATTAAAGTTTGCTGTACATGAAAACCTTTTCAGTTTTTTTTTTCCCCCGAGTGGGTGTGAAGTTTATTACCATTTAAAACTATCCTTAAAGTTTTATGAAGAGGGGTGCAAAAGTATTCATATCTGCTGTTATTTGGAACCTTAGCAAATCGTGAACATCCTGTGAGAACCGGCCTTTACAAAACCAGATGGGCCAACCTTATCTCATTCATAAAAAAAAAAAAAAAACACTGACAGCATATTTACTGACTTTTGTTTTTTACACAGGACTCAAACAGGCCAATTAGACTAAGTGTGCATTACAACACAGGGATGATGAAAAGGCAACGCGAACGGGAACAGGGGGGAAGCCACAAGATGCGCCGCTGGTCTGCGACTGGTTTTAATTGAAAGATTTCAAACAAAAGCTCAAATAACTGGCTACCCTATAAACTGAATGACAAAAGTAGCACAATCATGAGAACAGCTCTTAGAGCGGCCACAATGTACACAAGCAACACGCACCAGCTTACTGCAATACATCCACTCCTCTCTGTCCCAGTCAGAGATGCGATGCACTGGGTACAGTAAACGCCTGCCGGTTTTATCAAAGTTTGTCCACCGCGTAATGACTATTGTACGTATTTCTAACATCTGCAGTACACCCCGCATGTAAAAATATACAAAAATATATCTAACCAGGGTTTTAATGAGTATCCGCAACACGTTTCTGACTGTGTGCAAGACACATGGTTAAGACTGAGGACGAGATTTTGTTTTCAGTAAATCCTTCCTAAATGTTTTGTGACTGTAACCATCATTTCTAATTTTTTTTTTTTTTTTTTTTTTAATCCCACAAAGTCCATTTTTAAAGTCGGTATAAAATCAAAACCACAAACAGTTGTTTCTGTGCTTTTACATTTTTTTTTCATGTGTTTTAAGGATATATTTTGGACTTGATCGCTTATGTAACTTGAAATTGATGTCTGCGTTTAAAATCGAGTTTCAGGTCCCGCTGGCTTTTAGAGGTCATCCACTGTAATAAGAATCTGTGAGGTTCAGAATCCTACCTGAAATCTTTAACAAACTCCACACTTAGCGGATTTAAAAAAAAAAAAAAGCATCTCACGTATATATTTTCTGTTGTTTGTTGCTTGTTATTCACTGCACTGCATTTCATTTCTGACGACTGCCTCCCAATTCTACACGTCTATTATTGATTTTTTTTTTTACATCTCTAAGTAGAGTCGAACATGTGCACGGTTTGTGGTGTCAATTTTGACTGGCATTCTTTTTTCACTTTCTCAAAAAAAAATCTTCAGAAATTCACCTAAAAAAAGGACGACAAACAATGAACCGTTTTATACAAATATAGTGTTTTCTAAAGAACATTTACAATTAAACATATACTTTTTGATTCTGTGTCTTCCTGAGCCATTCTCAATCACTGAACTAAGCCTCATGATAAGAATTTCAACCATGCAGGAGAAAGTGCAGATTTCACTGTCTGTTGGTTTAGTTTTAAAAGCAATTAGAAGTGAACTCATTATCGCTGTATACAAACTCTCCAGCCTCATCCCTGCCTATCGTAGCGAAGGGAAAAGGGGTCAGCTGTTAGAACTAACAGTCATTACATGACTATTTTGATATCAAACATACAAAAACTGGCTTTCTGCAGTTTTTAGCTCTTTTAGTGCAGTTTTGAAACTATTGCAATGTCATTTTTAAATGACATATAATGCTTTAGTTTTTGTATTATTATTATTCAAACCACCCTATTATACTATAGCCCAAGTCTAGACCACAGCATGACATATATATATATATATATATATATATATATATATATATATATATATATATATATATATATATATATATATAGTATTTTGGAAATGGATACATTGCTGCAGAAGCCAATGACTCTTATTGGGGTTACTGCATCTCAGAATACCTGAACTACCACGAAAATAAACTGAAATAAATAACTAATTCATCATAGACAACCAACTACTGAGAGTCCCAGCGATGCCTTGACTGAGTCTCAAGGTGTGCTACTGCTGTATGAGCTAACAGTGCCTCTCATTTAGAGCCCGCACAGCTGCACCAGTGCAATTCCAGAGAGTCCCACTGAGACGTCTCTGCGTGCCCTCCACTTGGCAATGAAGCTGGTTTTTTGCTTTAAACGGTACAGCAGTCAGTAGATCCTCCCTCGAGTCTGTGCGACCCGCTGGAATATACAGGTCTTTCAATTCCATTACAGGGTGTGACGGATTTCAAAAGCAGCTGCTGCAATTGAAATTATTTTGGATGCCGTTGTAACCTGCAAGCAAATAAGATCAGCGACTTCAAGCGGACCCTGCCGTACCCAGAAAAAGTCACGATCATAGTGAGTCGCAGTGTGGCTTTCTTTCAGCAAATCACCCTCATTCACTTGCCATAGCTTATTCAAGTTGTAGTGTTTTCTAAGGATCCTGGTACATGAATGGGTCAGGATCAGGCTTGTAGCTCAACAGTGGCATCTAGAGGTTACCCAGCTCTGACAGGAGTACAATGTGTGTATGCAATGTGTTAGAGCAATACCCTGTGAGGTTTACACTACAGTACCATTAAAAAAAAAAAAAAAACTGAAATTAAATATGCAAACATGAAGTAGTTATGATATTGGACTGTTTAGAAATGATGCACAAAACAACAAAAACACTCACGCTTCACTTGGAAGCAAATTTAAGGTTTCAAAAAAGAAAGAAAGTCTGTTTCACAGACTTAAGACTGACTATAAAAATAAAAGTCCCTGCTCCAAGAACACCTTACTGGGTATTTATTTTTTTCGTACTTCCTTGCTTTTTCAAATCCCAGATGCAAACTGTTTGACGTCAGGACACCACTCTGCTCCAAGTCAGTCTACAGCCTGCCGCTGCAAACCTGTTAACCACAATAGTCAAACCGGTCTTTCGAAATGCTGTTTTAAGAAGATTGATGAAAGCTGTCAATTTCCAGATTAAATCGGAGAAGTTTTTGAGGAGATCCGCACTCCATTCAAATTTTGATGCCCGTTCCTGAAGCTGCTTTTTCTGATTTTTTTCGAGCGATGACTTGGTACCTGTGGTGAGAGAACTGAACCACAAAATAAATCTTCTGTTATTCTCACCCGCTAATAAATATGTCGAGCTGCACAGATATTAAGAGGTTTAAACTTTAAGTTCTGAAGTTCAAATGTTAAACCGCCTTCCCCTCTCTTTTATTGTTTTATTTGTGACACTTGTCTCGTTATTAAGTGCTCTGACACTGTATTAAGACAGGAGCATCTCAGTGCAGTAAACCGGACTGGCTTCAAACACGAAGTAAAGAGCCGCTTCCTGTGTGTGGACTGACTCTCGCAGCTGCTGCTACTTCCTCTCCATGGAGTAGATGTGGCTGAACTTTTTCAGCTGCTCATTGGCCGACACAGATTCCTTCTGAAGACGCTGGTTGTTTTCTCTCAGGTTCGACACTTCTGTCAACAGGACGACCTTGTCTTGCTTCTCCTGAAGTACAAATACAAACAGAGATTGTGTCTGATGTAAAAGAAAAGCCTCAACCATATTTCCTGTCACAACAAAGAGAAGGGAGTCATGCTGGATACCAACAGCTCTCGCTGGATCGGGACACACGACTCTACTTTGTTCTGGGCGCAGTCCATTCACATTTGGTTGAATGAACTGAATCTATTTAGCCTTGAACAAAGAAGAAATATAACTGACTACTATAGATGGGAACCAGCTTGAACACCCATTTAATAAAATAAGTGTAGAGTGCAGTATGTCTGGACCAGCCTGTACACTAGATAGCAAACAGCTCCAGTAAAATAGGGTTCATAAAGTTAACCCAAGCCAATATTTTAATTGCAGCACAGAAACCAAGAACGGAGGAGCTGGAAATGAAGTGGAGATACATGTAGGACAGAGAGAAGGAGACACTTCTTCACACAGAGAGTGGTGAGGGGATGGAATGGGCTGCCTAGTCATGTTGTTGAAGGAGACTCTTCTTCACACAGAGAATGGGGAGGGGATGGAATGGGCTGCCTAGTCATGTTGTTGGAGGAGACTCTTCTTCACACAGAGAGTGGTGAGGGGATGGAATGGGCTGCCTAGTCATGTTGTTGAAGGAGACTCTTCTTCACACAGAGAGTGGTGAGGGGATGGAATGGGCTGCCTAGTCATGTTGTTGAAGGAGACTCTTCTTCACACAGAGAGTGGTGAGGGGATGGAATGGGCTGCCTAGTCATGTTGTTGAAGGAGACTCTTCTTCACACAGAGAGTGGTGAGGGGATGGAATGGGCTGCCTAGTCATGTTGTTGAAGGAGACTCTTCTTCACACAGAGAGTGGGGAGGGGATGGAATGGGCTGCCTAGTCATGTTGTTGAAGGAGACTCTTCTTCACACAGAGAGTGGGGAGGGGATGGAATGGGCTGCCTAGTCATGTTGTTGAAGGAGACTCTTCATACAGAGAGTGGTGAGGGGATGGAATGGGTTACCTGGCCATGCTGTTGCTGAATGATTTCCTCTTATTCAGAACATTTCTTATGTTAATTGGATCACAGTAATGGACCAGGAATTGATTATTGAGGACAGCAGTATTTTATTTCTAATGATCTCATAGCATTTACTATCACGTGCAAATCCTAACAGTTACAGTCGCTTACCTTCTCCAGGTCGCTATGGAGCTGTTTCAGCATGACCTCTAACTGATAAAGCCGCCCCTTCAGGTCACCTGGAATCTCCTCACTGAAGGAAACACAAAGATACAATTACTAGCCATGGAGAGAACTCATCTATATCACAGAGCAGAGTTTCCTGTCCTATCCCTTGTATAGTCAGGGTGAGTCTCCACATCAACCCTGTGAAGCTTCACAACTGTTACAGAAGAAACCCATTGCACGGACGGAAAGGAGACTCCTGCTGCAGAGCAGTTTCACCCATTCCAGGTTTTACTAAGCCACAGTGTACAGGTAACAAGCTCAGGTGTGTCTTTTTAAAACACAGAGTAAAACCAGGAAAAGGATCACACTGCTATTCAGTGGGAGTCTTATTTCCATCCCCGAATAACATATGCTATTTGCAGGTACCTGGCTAGTAGACTCCAGGATGACACTATTGCCGTAGTAGAATTAACTGGGACTGGACACATGAGCGCCCAGCAGACCTTTCATGGATACAACCCATAACCCAAAGTGTGTTTAGAAATGGCACTCCCATTGCATGCATAGCAAGAGACACGAACAAGTGTTACGAAAATGAACTGCTTTCACAGGACACAGAGCACGTGCATTAAAAAACCCAGCTGCTAGCTCTCCTTGCACCATCACTGGACCGATATCTGCCACAGGCTACATTTACCGATTCCTGCACATCACTGTCACTGACACCTAGACCCATCCTCTGACACACTGAGCTAGACTCCTTTATCCTTGTTTGAAAGGTGCAGTGTCTGGCTGGAAAGAACCCAGCTGGTACAGCAGATGTTACTTTTTACAAAAGACTGACCAGCTGTTCCACGCTTCTCGTTCAACTGAGCAGTGTGGAATCTTTGTTACATTGTGTCCGACATTATTACAGCTCCAATAAATATGAAACGATCAATTTTTTATTTATTTCGTTTTTTATACGACTTACAAAATACATCGTTACGCTAACCCCCCCCCCCCCCCCCCCCCCCCCCCGATGGCAACCCCCTTCCCACCCCAAGAAGGATCCCAGAGGCTGAATTCATTCAATAACAGGTGAAGGTCTGTCCAGTAAGGTCTTAATAGAATCTGAGAATGAATCAATCAAGTTAACATACACTTTCTGGTGTCTGTTAATGATTTGTTTTGTATAGCCATCAGAGGCAGGCTTAGTTCACTTTGTTCCCCAAAGGCAGTTTTAACAGACAGCATGCCCTTATAAAAGCTTCCCATAGCAAAAGCAAAGAGTAATAAAGCATAGAGAAAGCATGGTATAGATAAGCATTGTAAAGCATATTAATAAGCATACTATACTAAACTATGGTAAATGCATAGTAGTACACAGGGAAAGCAAAGGAGAACTGCAAACTTACTGTCGGAAACTTTAAATTGGGCATTTTAGTAAATAATGTTTTGCTCCCATTATCTATTCCCTTAAGGGTGACCGATCCCATGAGACCAAGCCCACTTGCTGTTTTGCATGTTTGTAAAGAGAACTGTCTGAACAAAACAAAAACAGCCACACAGCACTTATTACCCTGTGACAGATTATACCCAGTGATTCCTCTCACTACTGTGCCATGTGACACCAGCAACGATGAAGCTTAACTAATAAAAAGATATTCTGTTTAACGTTTCCTAAAACACTCAGATGTTTAGGGTTTGTACTTCTGTTTACAGGGTTAAAGACTTGGATCCTTAAATGCATTCTACTGCATTGAAATGCTTGCCTCGCCAATGTTTACTCAGTTCATCTTAGTAATAACAATCATAGTTTGTGAGCTGGGAATGGCTGGACAATGCAAGGCGATGCAGTATTTCTGGTCACCACTATGAACGAAGCTTTCTGCAGTGTGGTTGTTTGGTGTTGACAAAGCCTGAGGCGAGGATGGATAGGGCGAGGGGAGGAAAGCTAGACACACAGGAGGGGAACAGGATGAAAACCATCGCACCTTGAGGGGAGCTAATGGCAACTCTGCTTCAGGCAAGGACGAGGCCAGAGACTCCAGGGAACAGTGAAACAAACAGAGAGCTTGTTAAAAGCATGTCTGAGCTACAGACCATTTAACACGTTCTGTACTCTCTAACCCGGAAGGCTGCCAGATCCATGGTGTGTCATACATATTACATGGCTTTACATCTCTCAGTCATTACTAACTGGTATCCAACACCAAAAAACAGCCCAGCGGTTTCAATCACTTTCAAGCTGAGCAGAATAAGAAAGCAATCGATTCACCATCGCTGTCAGCAACCAGACAGTGTGAGGAGGTCAAACAGAATGCTAGCTTACACAGTCCAGCGTGCAAATCAAACAACGTTATAATGAGGCTGTATAACACACTCGCTCCACCACTCTTAAAATACATCCATTCTGGTCTCCACAGCACCAAAAGGACATTGTAGCCCTGGAAACAGTCCAGCGAAGAGCAAACACACTAATTAGGAGGGACTTGATTGAAGTCTTTAACACATTAAAAGGTGTTGACAGAGTTAGAAATAAAATAGTGTTTTAAGTTGATTCATTGACTCTTTTTTCCTGGATAACATCTGCTGTTGGACCTCCGCACAAAACCTCTGATCAATACAACAACAAAACAAGGCAACAGGGGGGTACAAAGACAACCCCGCGTTAATAATCCTAGTCTAAATGAACATTTGTTTGCTCCCTTGTTATTTGATGCTCTGATCGTTAAAAGCTAAGCCAAGTCAATTTCTACACTGTAAAAGGGCCCGCCGCTAAGTCACCGTGTTCAGTATTTTACAGGCTTTTGACGTGCAAGTCAGACAGATAGGGAGCGCTGCACTTTTCTCATCTCGCACACTAGTTACACGTTTCCATTTCTACAAACCAGCTTTTATATCTTAGTGTTTCAAATGTTACAATGAAAACCACATTTTTTTCACAATTTCTGTTTTATTAAATTCTATATTAGGCTGTCTTTAATGTAATGGTTTAATTGTTCATTTTGTGTGTGTGTGTGTGTGTGTGAAGCGCTGTGGGATCCCTGTGATGAAAGGCACTTTAGCAATGTAAGGGCTTCTTGTGGTGTTGTTTGTCAGTGCTGCCACAGTACCTGATGGGGGATGTGATCCTGGGAGTGGCCAGCCTCTCAGGGGCTGCGAGCGTGTGCACCGGGCTGAGCGATGACATCACCTCACATCCCAGGGAGGGATCATTGAGGGAAAACAGCGACACTGTCCTCTGAACTGCAAGACAACACAGGGAGTGCCATTATCATACAAGACAAGACAAGGGGTTCCACTATCATACAAGACAACATGGGGGGTGTCATTATCATACAAGACAACACAAGGGGTGCCATTATCATACAAGACAACACAGGGGGTGTCATTATCATACAAAACACACACAAAGGGAGGGGCGGGTCTATTGGGAACTTGGCCTCAGTTTACACATCCAACCTTTAGCCTTGCATCATGATGATGATGATGATGATGATGAGGATGATGATGATGATCATCATTTTTATTATTATTATAAACTCACAGTTTTAAAGTCGTACTATCTTTCAGCAAGGACTGTACTTCATTACTCTCTGATAATAAGGCAGCATGGGCCCCTTGTAGTTAATATGACTGGAAACCTCCAGTTATCTGATGTCTGCTTTTTTAAATTGTTCATCTCTTTGAAGAAACCATGGTCCCACCAGGGCAGGCTTGAGGCTCACAGTATAATATAGTGAGGCTCACATTAGTACCCTCGGAACAGAATGGATTTTAAAAGCTCCTGGAATTTAAAGAGCTCAGATTGAGTGTGCAAGGTAAATCAGGCAGCAGGGCCCCTCTCACAGACCGAGAGCTCCGATTGAGTGTGCAAGGTAAATCAGGCAGCAGGGTCCCTCTCACAGACCGAGAGCTCCGATTGAGTGTGCAAGGTAAATCAGGCAGCAGGGCCCCTCTCACAGACCGAGAGCTCCGATTGAGTGTGCAAGGTAAATCAGGCAGCAGGGTCCCTCTCACAGACCGAGAGCTCTGATTGAGTGTGCAAGGTAAATCAGGCAGCAGGGCCCCTCTCACAGACCGAGAGCTCCGATTGAGTGTGCAAGGTAAATCAGGCAGCAGGGTCCCTCTCACAGACCGAGAGCTCCGATTGAGTGTGCAAGGTAAATCAGGCAGCAGGGCCCCTCTCACAGACCGAGAGCTCCGATTGAGTGTGCAAGGTAAATCAGGCAGCAGGGCCCCTCTCACAGACCGAGAGCTCCGATTGAGTGTGCAAGGTAAATCAGGCAGCAGGGCCCCTCTCACAGACCGAGAGCTCCGATTGAGTGTGCAAGGTAAATCAGGCAGCAGGGTCCCTCTCACAGACCGAGAGCTCCGATTGAGTGTGCAAGGTAAATCAGGCAGCAGGGTCCCTCTCACAGACCGAGAGCTCCGATTGAGTGTGCAAGGTAAATCAGGCAGCAGGGTCCCTCTCACAGACCGAGAGCTCCGATTGAGTGTGCAAGGTAAATCAGGCAGCAGGGTCCCTCTCACAGACCGAGAGCTCCGATTGAGTGTGCAAGGTAAATCAGGCAGCAGGGTCCCTCTCACAGACCGAGAGCTCCGATTGAGTGTGCAAGGTAAATCAGGCAGCAGGGTCCCTCTCACAGACCGAGAGCTCCGATTGAGTGTGCAAGGTAAATCAGGCAGCAGGGTCCCTCTCACAGACCGAGAGCTCCGATTGAGTGTGCAAGGTAAATCAGGCAGCAGGGTCCCTCTCACAGACCGAGAGCTCCGATTGAGTGTGCAAGGTAAATCAGGCAGCAGGGTCCCTCTCACAGACCGAGAGCTCCGATTGAGTGTGCAAGGTAAATCAGGCAGCAGGGTCCCTCTCACAGACCGAGAGCTCCGATTGAGTGTGCAAGGTAAATCAGGCAGCAGGGTCCCTCTCACAGACCGAGAGCTCCGATTGAGTGTGCAAGGTAAAAATCAGGCAGCAGGGTCCCTCTCACAGACCGAGAGCTCCGATTGAGTGTGCAAGGTAAATCAGGCAGCAGGGTCCCTCTCACAGACCGAGAGCTCCGATTGAGTGTGCAAGGTAAATCAGGCAGCAGGGTCCCTCTCACAGACCGAGAGCTCCGATTGAGTGTGCAAGGTAAATCAGGCAGCAGGGTCCCTCTCACAGACCGAGAGCTCCGATTGAGTGTGCAAGGTAAAATCAGGCAGCAGGGTCCCTCTCACAGACCGAGAGCTCCGATTGAGTGTCAGCGCACCACAATCACACGACCCCTGGGTATCTCCTGGGATTCCAGAGACTCTGCATTGTAGGGAGAGAGGGACGCGGTTCAGGTGTCAAGAGTGTCAGGTGTTTGAGATGAGAGGAGCCTCTGTGTGCCTGACAATAGCTGCTTCATAGCATCTCTCCCAACCTCCAGCCTGCACTGACTGCAAGTCACAAACTGACCAGTAATCAAAAGCAAAGTTTTTCAATAGAGGGGACAAAGAGGTAATACAATACCAATCTGATCAAAAGATTACCCCCACCAAAATATTGTATTGTTTCTTACTAAAAAGTTTAAACACGTAAATGTTATCCAAACAGTAAAATGCATTTTGTTTAAACGTTTTCAGAAATATGGTTTATGACCTATATAGCAATACCTTCTTACAGAATGTAATGTTATTCAGAATTCATTCCTCGTCTATTCCATATGCCCATTAGTGTTGTACACACACATTATGATTGTATTGGAGGGCTTCTTGCTCTGGGTTATTTCAGTGGTTACCAGCAACCCAGGGATGTCAAAGTTTTAGCATTTAAACATGTTTAAAATGTTTAGGAAATTAAACAGATTATAACACACCTTTTAAAATGGGAAAGAATATTTGCAAAATACGTTTGTCAAATTTTATAACTTAAGTTTTTTTTGTTTACATATTTTTTTCCGAATCTCACTTCCACATCTAGCCTGACTATAGCAGATCTGCTGTGCAGGTACTCTGCGCACTGCAGCCTGTAGTTGTATTAATACAGCATGTCATTAACACACACCCTCTGCCAATGCAAAATTTAAGTAACAACATGACCTATATCAACAGCATGTACAGAAAAGTACAGAATAAGAAATGAAAATGGAAAATGTAATGAAAATTGGATAAATGGTATTGTCGCTGGGTGCCTGCTTGTTCACTGATCACTTTACAGAGCTGGCCCTATCCTGGGCGTCTCCTCCCTACCTTCATATGCTTTGGCGGCGTTGACCAGGCTGGACCACTCCAGGCCGGAGGCAGTGTCCGGAAGGGGCATCATGCCGGGGTCAGGGCGTCGGAGCGGGGTCTTGTCTCGCACCTCCGTCAGAGACAGCTCCGACGCGGAGATATTCACTGTGGGAAACCACCTGTCACCTTGGTGAACACCAGGAAACTTCCTGCAATGCTTAGTGCAGCCTGTGCAAAACATCTACACTCAATCTATTATCAGTTCGACTTACTGTCATCATGTTCTAACTGTGAATAAACCAAATTAGTGAAATATAAAATATTGCTGTATAAGGCTTAAATATACGCAGAAAACTTACGCATTGTCGTAGAAAACATAGGGGCAACAGCACTTAAAATATGCAACCTTCCTTATATTAATTTAGGATTTCAGCTTAAAACAAATGCTGTATGACTGTATGCAAGAATGTCCTAAAACCAAGCACCATTTAAGGACAATGACAACCGTGACAAAATGTGGTTTCTACTGGAAAAGAACACCCCTCCCCAACCCTAACGCTAACTCAACCCTAACCCTAACCCAGAACACACAACAGCAGGTGATGCATGCATTTCTAAAGTACGGTGCTTTTAGAAACAGCTGGCAGTCCTTACACTTCTTCTCGGGCAGGTTGGCAACCACTTGAGGCTGGTGCTGCCTGCGGCTGGGCAGAGTGCTGGTGAACAGGAAGTCGCTGGGCAGCGGCGGGTCAAACAGCTGGGCGCTGGCGTAGCTCGGGTCCCTGCGGCCGCTGCAAATACTCTCATCAGAGAACGTGCGCTGCAGAGGCTTTCTCTGGGACTGCAGACAACCAAACAGAACAGAAAACACGATCAGCATGACGAGAACTACAACACGCACCTCAGCACGGGCCTCTGGGTGCAACTGCAGAGTAGTGTTTAAAGTTATATAAACGTAATCTCATACCAAATGCGTTTAGGCAGCATTGCCCGAACCTAAAACATTTCTGTGACAATTTTTTCACTAAATTCATTTTTCAGTTGTGGCAAAATACAGAGAACTGTGAACTCACAATAAGAAACCCCAGTCTCTCTGAAAGTCCTTGCATGACTATCATCTGAAATGTTTTACGTGGAATGAACACAGGGTTTTCAGATCTGAATAGTTTCAAAATGTAAACTCATATTCCAACATTTCATTTTAGAATTAGCTACCAACATTTTTCATAGTTTATTGCTGTATTAAAAATCTGTCTGGAGTAAAATAATCCTGGCACCCAATCACCTGTTCAAGAAAGGCGAGAAACACTCTTCTGTACGGTACATTTCAAGCAGTGTTTGTTTGAATATCTGTCCCAGGCCTACTTGAAACGCACTGTTGTTTATCACTTACAGACAAACCTCAGAAATGGTCCCCTTATCAAGCAATAACCATACTATCATACCGTAATTACTATTTTTAAAAAGAAAGGATCATTTTTAATAAATAATGCCACTGCGTTAAAATGAACTATAGGAGTCAGCTTCTATGTATCTCAAACCAACAAGGTAAAAGACTGTTCTTGTCTCTATTGGCAGCATCATACAATAGTGTTATTGTCCCTGAGTTTACTCACAAACCAGTACTTCTGGCTCCAGTTATTCACGGGGTGTACTTGGCAGGCATACTGGCACATGATCAGACAGCCAAGAGAACCATTAAAGAATCATTAACCTCAGAGCTCCACACACAGGGAAGACATCACCAGGCCACCACACACAGCGCACCACTGCCAGCCCCTCCCGAACTGAACACAGCACAGAGCTGCACATGCAGAGAAGCCACTGCCAGCCCCCACCCCCCCCAAATAGAACACAGCGCAGCCACTGCCAGCCGCTCCCGAACTGAACACAGCACAGAGCTGCACATGCAGAGAAGCCACTGCCAGCCCCCACCCCCCCCCCCCCCCCCACAGCACAGCCACTGCCAGCCCCCCCCCCCCCCGAATCGAACGGGGGGGGGGGGGCTGCTTATCTTGTGCGTAAGAGAGTGCACTGGCATTAAAATGGTACCATAATACAAATGATTATTGCTGAGCAGTTCTGTTTGGCAGGGACTTTGGCACGACTTCATCTCATTTTCAGTCTGCAGTCCTGACTAAAAGTAAGCTCCTTGGCTTTTAGCGCCACTTTATTGTCATACTTCAATGTTTCTTGTTTTAAAGGTTCACTGTTACATAAGCTTGTTAGACAGTGCTCCATCACTATTTCACTCGTTCGCGGTTAGGCCATGTCGACTGTACACGGCCATGTACTATATCTTACAGTGTGAAGGCCTCCCACGAACTCACTGTTTTCAATATGATTTTTGATGTGCGCGTCATCCTGTAAAATAAAAGAGGGGGGCACTGTGGTTGACTTTTAAGTTTATTAAAGTAGTTAAAAGCTCACAAAATAATATCTGGAAACTTCCATCCACTCTACGGGTCTCCCATGTGCAGTTTAAAACAGTAAACACGCACATTTTCATTTTGAATTTCTGGTTAAAGAACGCACGTGTCCTTAGTTATTCCACCTGGAGAGAGAACATGTCCACGTCCCTTTAAACACCTTCTTTCCTGTCAATAACCAACCAGGGCAGGCTGTTTTTAAAATGATAATGCATGGCTTCTATAGCACATGTTTATTTTGAATTTCGCCACACACATTTACAATGGAAGTGCACCACAGATAATATTATGGCATTATTGGTTAGCTGCAACCCCTCGAACTAAGTGTGTCAGGGCAGAAACTCTGCATGTGGAACAGTGTGATTTTGGTGTTGGGTTTAGACTACAGATTTATTATCTTGAATTTAAGTTATGCAGGGAATGGGGTTAATGTCATCTCTGTCAGAATCCACGTGGGGAATGTAGCTCTGGCCTTGACTCAGTAACTGAAGGAAAACCAGTCTAGTCTACCCCCCCCCCCCCCCGGGAAACATGCTACAGAGTATTCCAGTTGATAGTATTAGTAGAATTACTTAGACAAACTGTGTAAAATGAAAAGGGAAAACAAACCACATGGTTTCAATCACACACATATACATATATATTTACATCTATTCATATCTATATCTGTATATGAGTGAGCATATGTATGCATAAACACACACACATGTAAAAACATAGCATCAAATGCAGGCCAGGTATACAGAATGGAAAAAAAAAAAACAACAACAACATTATAACTCCTGAGCTAAGATAAAAGTGTGACTCCTACCCTGTCCTGTAGCCTTGCTGGGAGTGTGACTCTTACCCTGTCCTGTAGCCTTGCTGGGAGTGTGACTCTAACCCTTGCTGTAGCCTTGCTGGGAGTGTGACTCTTACCCTCGCTGTAGCCTTGCTGGGAGTGTGACTCTTACCCTGTCCTGTAGCCTTGCTGGGAGTGTGACTCTTACCCTGTACTGTAGCCTTGCTGGGAGTGTGACTCTTACCCTGTCCTGTAGCCTTGCTGGGAGTGTGACTCTTACCCTCGCTGTAGCCTTGCTGGGAGTGTGACTCTTACCCTGTCCTGTAGCCTTGCTGGGAGTGTGACTCTTACCCTGTCCTGTAGCCTTGCTGGGAGTGTGACTCTTACCCTGTCCGGTAGCCTTGCTGGGAGTGTGACTCTTACCATGTCTCTGTCTTGATCAGATCCTGGACAGTCCATGACGATGAGCTTCTTCAGGTCGTCTTCGATGGTTGACTTGTAGGTTTTCCGTGGGGATCTCAAATCCCGCAGAGAAGCTCTCAACCTTGGCTGGCCAAAAACGTTCTTGGAGTTCACTTCAACTTTCCTGGAAAAAGAATACAAAATACGAAGACGTTTGTGGGGACAGAGGACCTGGACAACCACACTTCTTCTGCCACTCACTCCTGTGCCTCTGAGAAGAGAGGGTCTATGGAATCAACTGCAGAGCAGCAGTCCTTGTCAAATAACCCAGATTGAACAGAGACCTTCAGAGACTACAGCACTGACAGGCTCAGGTATTTTCAGCATTCATTACTGTTTGTAAAGATTTCTTTTTGTAGACCTACAGTAACATGCTGTTTCTCATTGCTTAGCTTCCTTCAGTGTCTGGCCACAAATACACACCCCTTTGTCTGTGACCCTGCACTTACTAAGATATGATCCCTTTCATTGCTTCAGGAAATGAAAGCCTTAAAAAAACAAATCCTTTGAAGAAGCAGCAGTATATAAAATTCAGAGCGACTTCTGCCGAGGTTCAGACAACAACAGGCCCTGCAGCTCAACCTCGGTCTGGTTTCAATTTGAATTATTTGAATTCAGACCCATAAAAGAGAAGAGGGATCTGGTTCAAATTCCTCTCTCAAGAACTGATTTTAATTTAGCAAATTGCAAACTGCAATCAAACTGCCTGAACTGACTCTGAAGCCACAGCTCCATGTCAGCTGTTACTAATTACTGATGGGCACATTCGCAGGCATGAATGGCTCCAATCGAGACTCAGAGCTGTTTACGAAAAGCTGGTCTTCACTGTAACTCAGCCATCCTCATGCAAAACTGGGATCTGTGTGAAAGGAGTTCTGCTCCTCATAACAGTTCCCTAAACCATCACAACTGGCACTAATGTACACCTTTCAGAAAGGGCTCCTTCACCCCCTAAGAGAGAGGGTGCTCCCTCCAGTCCAGGGCAGGCTTGAGGCATGGAGACTGAACTGCTCCCTCCCTCCTCAGAGAAAGGGTGCTCCCTCCAGTCCAGGGCAGCCTTGAGGCATGGAGACTGAACTGCTCCTTCCCTCACCCCCTAAGAGAAAGGGTGCTCCCTCCAGTCCAGGACAGACTTGAGGCATGGAGACTGAACTGCTCCCTCCCTCCTCAGAGAAAGGGTGCTCCCTCCAGTCCAGGGCAGGCTTGAGGCATGGAGACTGAACTGCTCCTTCCCTCACCCCCTAAGAGAAAGGGTGCTCCCTCCAGTCCAGGACAGACTTGAGGCATGGAGACTGAACTGCTCCCTCCCTCCTCAGAGAAAGGGTGCTCCCTCCAGTCCAGGACAGACTTGAGGCATGGAGACTGAACTGCTCCCTCCCTCCTCAGAGAAAGGGTGCTCCCTCCAGTCCAGTGTAGGTTTGAAGCATGGAGACTAAATCGCTCCCACTGACAGTGAAGTGTGGGATTGTTTTCTGTTGCTTTCTGAGGTTGTATTAGTCCTTAAAAGGACAAAAGTCTATAACTCTACAGGTGAGGGCCAAGAATGAAATCCAGTGGACCCTGTCCTATCCGATCCTGTAAGACACCACCCTCTACAACTGATGGACCTCTGGCACGTGCCATTGAACGATACAGATGGAAACTGATCAATGCACATTTTATTATGGATCTAAAACACTAAATTCAGATTCACTTTGTACATGCTGTCACTTCATGTAACTGCTCAGTTTAACAGCGTTCAATAAAAGGAAACAAGAAAGCAAGGGATTACAGTGCTTTGCTTTGTAATCATGTTCATTGATTTTCTTTGCATACGAGCAGCATTGTACTGTGGTGTTTTAGACACACTGACATTATTCATTTACAATGCCTTGAGGTTAATAAAGCAATGTAACGACTCTCTCCGAGATTCAATATAACACAGCCGGTTCACCACTGAAACCAATGAAATGAGAGAGAAGTGGCTTCACCTTTAATGGAACTACCACAGGGTCTATTTGGTCTTTAACAAGCTAACGAGTAAAGACGTTTTATTTCTACGAGTATAATCTATTCACTACTTCATCCTTTTGCCCGAAAAGTATCCTTCACTATTTGTTAAACAAATATACATGTATGGTGTTAATTAATAGGAAAGTCCTGAGGCTCGAGCATATATATATATATATATATATATATATATATATATATATATATATATATATATATATATATATATATATATATATATATATATATATATATATATATATATATATATTATCAGTAATAAGGAAAAAAAAAACGTACCTGATACATTAAGTTCATGAAATAGTATTTGCTTATGTCCACTAATTTCTTGATATTTTTAAATCTTGTAAAACCATACATATTAAAACACATAAAGACAGAATACATATTCTAATAAAGTTATAAGTGAGCGCATCAGTCCCTCCCCCATCCACTGATGTGTGTTTCAAGCCTGTACGGCAAAGTACAGTGGCTCTGCAAGTCAAAACTAAGTGCTTTTTTATCGTGTTCACACGATCACAGTCCTAGAAGCCCACTTCACTATGATCGTGTTAACATGATCCCAGGCCTTATAGTGTTAAAGGTAAAGCAACTTCCATAGCAAATGCTTTATTTTTGGCTGTCCCTTTTAGGAAAAATTCCCATCTTCTACACCCTTGTCCTTTAAATTTCATACAGCAATCTTAAACAAAGAGCACTACATTTGAAGCGTTACAAAACCCATGCATTTCAAAGCATGTTAGATTTAACTCAATCTTCAATCTAATGCAATAATTCACTTACTGCATCAGGATACGGTCTTCGATATCCACTACACCAACTATTCTGTCCAAGTCAGTTTCCTGACATTGTTTTTACTCCTCTGAATCATTCTAACCACATTTACATGATAAAACGTTTTGTTGAAACACAAATATGTCAAGAATAACTGGTAAATGTGAAGCGATTGCCCTTTGCTTCCTCTGCAGATAGCATCAGCAAGGATGAATTAGCAGGAGTTGAGGGCATTTTATCTTGATAGATTGTCAAATTAGTGTCAGACTCCAGGGACTGAGCGCTTTCACAACCGCACATAACTTTCCCTTTCTGGCTCATCTCCCCTGAGTGACTGTTTGGGCCCAGTTTCCTTGATGAGATTCCTGGCCAAAAAACATTCCTCACGGTTTTCCTGAGTTAGATGGGATGACAAAGCCTAACTCACTTCCTTAGGAAGTGTGCATAATATTGCTCAGGATTCCCAGACCACTGCATTGTATGATTCCCCTGCCCCACATGGACCAGAATCTGAATTTTATTAAATCAAGTATTTATTGCAACTCTTCCTTATAATCTAAAGAGTGAGTATCTTCAAATATTGAGGTGCTACGGCAGTTCAGGTCATACAAGCTTGTCCTGTTCCTAGTAGCCTTAGGAATGACCAAGGAATGATTCAGCATCAACATTGTGGCTAGATAACCCATTCCTCAGCCTCACCATTCTGTAAAGAAGTGTCTCCTTCAGTCTTAAACAAAGAAGAATTTAGAGGGACATAACAAGTCTTAAAAGGAATTCACATATTAAACCCGAACCAATACTTTAAGCACAACACAGAAACCAGGACCAGAGAAGAGACAGTTGGAAATGAAGTAGAGACAAACTTGGGACGGAGAGTAGGAGACAATTCTTCACACAGAATGGTAAGAGGATGGAATGGGTTGCCTAGTCATGTTGTTGAAGGAGACAATTCGTCACACAGAGAGTGGTGAATGGATGGAATCGGCTGCCTAGTCATGTTGTTGAAGGAGACGATTCTTCCCAGAGTGGTGAGGGGATGGATTGGGCTACCTAGTCATGTTGTTGAGGCAGAATTATTGGGATCAGCTCACCACTTTAAGATCAACTGCTAGGAACCGAAAGAGCTTAGATGGGCCAAATGGCCTCCTCTTGTTCATAAATTCTCTTGTGTTTTTATGTTCGATGTCTGTCTCCTCTAGTCCTATAATGCCATCGAGACTAGCCAGCTTGCCTATTACTAACATCAGTGCACTGCAGAGAATACCCAGCAAAACTAAAGGAAGCTTTGCAGTGGCAAATTACTAGGTGGCACTGACTTACTTCTGTAGACATTGTTTGATCTCAAATATGATTCACAAGTCAACGGCAGGCAACTCAAAAACTGCTCACGGACTCACCTCGCGGATGTGCCTTTACATAGACTAGAAACACAGGATTCCAAGTAATTGCAACTGGTACCACTCCTAAAACACACATCACGTTTTACCTAGACAGTGAAAAGGTTAGCCTAAACAATGTGAACACAAACGTGAAATACAAGTTCTTCCACTCTGGTGCCCACAGTAAGAAACTGAAACAGCAAGACTGTTTGCATGTGGGTACCAGTACTAGGGAAGTTTAGTAAGTGATGATCAGAGAATTAGTGATCTGCTTTAGTATTAGCTATTTATTACCTGGAAAAGATTGATAAGTGACAGTGAGTGCTCAAGCCTAGTGTCTAGGTTGCTTTCTTACTTCTTGTGGTCGGTGAACGTGATGGGCCGGGCCAGGGCGTCCTCACTCTTCTTCCAGCCTGTGACGTGCTTATTCTTGGAGTAGAAGGACTTGGGTATCGAGGTAGAGAGCTGGTGGCACCCAGACTGGGATCCCTTCGTGGGCTTGGGATTGTCCAGCACTGGCGTCTTGTAGCCTTGAGGGGTGAAGCCAACCCTGCAATTCACAACAGCGCCACACAGGGAACCGTTAAGCACGACCCCACATGAGGTGGTGAGTGCACATATCTTTCATGTGGAGCAGACTAAAGAACTGTGAGTAGCAGCATGCAGTGATGAGGGAAAGAAGCCCAGCATCTCGGCCGGACGCCTGATTAAAAAAGAAAAGCTTTTAATCTGCCTTTAAAGCTTTCTAATGATTCCCATTCCCGGTGTCACTTGCCAGCAGGACCCACAGGCACGGAGCAAAGCAAACAGACTCAGCACTCAGTATTGTAAAATGAAACAAAGAGATTCATACGAAAGAGGGCTTTAAGCATATTGTAATTATTCTTAATCATTTTGTAATTATATCACCTTGGGTTTTCTCCCCAATTTTGAATGTCCAATTATGTTCCCTCACCACAGCATCCCCTCCACCATCTGCAAAGTTCAGGGAAAATGAAGGTCAGAGGGCGCCTCCAATCCCATTGCATTAACACCCTGGAGGTCAGGCGATGGTGAGACCAGGCTACCTGGTCAATAGGGGCTGCTGTGGTGAGGTGAAACAGGCTAGGAGTGTTTTACACCAAGCTAAGATCTGCACCTAGCACAGCCGGGACCTGTGCTAACTGACTGACTTGTCCAGGAAACCATGCAGCAGTGCCCTGTTCCAGAAACATTCAATACATCTTAATAGAACTGGAGGTACAGATCAGCACCACACTGTACACTAACACGCTACATCACAGCTGATTAATCTGAAAATCAGATTAATCTGCACGGAAAATACAGCACTTGTTTGAATGGGGAAAATGTGTCAAATGTCCAGAGATACGGTCGGTATAGCGATTAAAGTTTGTCAGCAGTGTCAGCAATGGTCCTGCCTTTTTTTGTATTTGTTTTAAAACAGCATAATAAGTTTAACATGTTATAGTTACATTTCTTGCATTCCCCAGGCCTGGAAAATTGACAAAAAGCAGCAGGTTCTGCTGCTCTATAAACACACAGGCTTCACACAGAAAAATACAACCTGAACGTTACTTTCCATGACTGGTCACCACCATCCTCACACAGCACAGAGGAATTGTTTATAGGATTATTGGGGAAAACCGTACATACAAGAAAAATATAGGTCAATCCTTCCAAATATAGGGATTTATAGGGATTATAGTGAATTTATTTCAAGCGCAATGGCTGAGGACACATAAAATATCAGTTGGATGGTCTGGATCTATAATGGTATATGTGCATCAAGGTCCAAATTATCTCAGTGATAGTGGTTGATTAGGGGTATACTGCTAACATAAGAACATAAAAACATTTACGAAACAGCAGGCCATTCGGCCCATCAACACTCGTTCCAGTTCCCAGTAACTGATTGATCTCAGAACTTTGTCAAGTTGGGTCTTAAAGGATGTGTGTGTGTGTGTGTGTGTGTGTGTGTGTGTGTGTGTAGGTAGCCCATAGCCCATTTCAAACCCTTGATATGCAGGACACTAGCTCCTTGGAGACAGCCCCAATCTCTTAAAGGAGAGTTAAAGGTTAAAAAATTCATTTCTGTTTTGCTGGTCTGCCTCCCCAGCACTCATCCATGTGGCTTTTCCTTGTTTCTTTACATGTTTAAAATGCAGTGAATGCTGACTGGAGGGAAGAAAATTCACCTTTTAAGATTTTACAGACTTCAATCTTGTCCACCCTTCTAGTTATTTGATCTAGGCTAAACAAATTCAGGTTTACGTTACTTTAACTAGTCTCTCTTCATCCAATGGCAATGAATTGAGCCAAGTATTCTATATGCGGTCTCACCAGTGTGTTATACACGCTCATCATGACCTCACTTGGCTACATGACTCATGAATCAACAGGCAGGAATAAAATCACAGGCTGTAATAAACCCCTTTAGTGCCGGGTCTTGACTGCTTTACCTGGCCTGTTTAAATCCTTGGCTGGTGGTCAGGGCTGGGGTGCTGCTGGCGCCTGGAAGGGCGTAGGCCTGTGTCCGGTAGCCCTTGACCTGCGGGGAGATGCCGATAGCTGGGGACGACTCCCTCCTCTTGTCCCTCTCCGCAGCGCGAATGGCATGCTCCTCGAGACTGCTGTAGGTGGCCGAGGCCGGGATGGGTTTCTGGGGTTGGTCTCGCTGGTGTGTGGTTGGCAGGGGGCGGCTCGGCTTCACCCCTGTGGAGTTGGGGCTGGGCGTGTACAGGGTGCTGGCGTCGATCCCGCTGTCGCTAGAGCCCCCCTTGGCCATGGGGTCCTGGTCGGCCTCCACGGGGTCCCCCGAGTGGAACCAGCGCTCGTCACTGTGGCTGCTCGACGCGTTGCTGGACAGAGTGTTGCTGCTGGAATGGCTGGAGTACTGGGCTTCACCCTGGGAATCAGAAACGAGAAGCTCAGATACTGACCCCATGGCTGGGGTTTGAAAATATATACTGTACATTCAAACTGGGATCTTGACTGGGAAACTTTGTCAATTCAATGATAAGCACTTCTTCTAGTCAAAAAGTTTGTCACTGAATTTATTAGGTTTAATTTGGTATTTATAAATTTAACACTATACAGTGTTGGTTATGGATTGGTTATTAACGAACTGGAACAAATACAAATAAAAAAGATTTGTGGATGATGATGCAGAGACAGGCAGGACTTGCCAAACATAGCCTCAAGTGCTATTCTAAAAAGAACTGACCCAATTATGTGATTGAAATATTAATTATCAACCATGTGCCTGATCTTCTCTATGATGCATTCTAAGTCACTGTTGTTTTAAATGTACAGTATAAAAAAAAGAACAATGCGATAACAGTTTGACTCAAGCGCTTCTTTTTGTTCAAAGTCAGTTAAAAGGAAATAAAGATATATGACACATTCCGAAAATATGTGGGTAAAAGCAATGTTTGCAAAAAGCTGCTTCAGAAAAGATGACTAGATAATTAGTGAGTCGTTGTGGAGACGAGAACACTCTCGTTCAAAAAATCTAATATAATTTTATCAGCCAGAGAAAACTACATCATTATCCTCTTAACAATAACATACAGTCAGCACCAATTTTTATACTTTGCTAGGGAACTGGTAAATGATGACGACACTTGGTCAGGACATTCTTTGGCTGCGTTCTTCTAATGCTAAATAAAAGCCATCAAAAAACTTTCTGTTTGGCTTTTTGGAGTTTTTTTAAGCCCAGCTGCTGCATTGTGTGGGGTGGGGGTTGTTGGGTGTGGATTTGAAGAATAGCAGCTCCAAGTTTAATCTTCAAATCACAGCAAAATGGAGGCACGTCAATCAAAAAGCATTCATTCAAGATTCATTTTTTGCATTCAATTTGGATTCAAAATGAATGTGAAAGGGATTATTGCGGCATTCAAGAGAATGTTGGGGACTTGGTCCCAGTGTTTTAGACGGTGCTACTTCACCTGCTAAGCTATTCATTTTGAACTCACTCTGTAAAAATTGCTTCCTGCCTTGTGTTCTAAATGTATTTTTGTCTCCATCATCGCTCATGCTAAATCTGAAATAGCGACTTGGGTTACCTATTTATTTAATAGTCAACTTATATTACATTTAAGAATCTTCTCTGAATTGGATATTATTTTTTGCTAAATAATTTTCATTTTACACTAAATTTACAGTATAAGGTTTCACAAAGACTGTAAAAACACTGCCTCTAAGTTAATTCGCTGTGTGTAGGGTGTCTTATTATTACAAGGGGTGTCATCTTGTGCAGTTTGTTCAGTTCTGTCTGTTCAAACTGTGTGAAATGATTCTGTTATAATAAGAGTCACGCTGCACTATTATATTATTACAAATTATGAAGTACTCATGAACTACTATTAAACATGTTGGACTATGTTCTATGTATAGGATGAAATCTATACAGTGGAGAATGCTCGAGGGGAGTGACTCACTCTGGAATTTCTGCTGGGAGAGTCCTTGGCTGGCATCTCCTGTTTGTTGCCACATTTCGGGGCGCTGCTCATGCCCGGGACCCGTGACAGCGGTGGCACGTGCCACAGAGGCTCTGCAATTAAAGAAAGCATCGAACCGTCACGTTAAAGAAACTGAATCACCAGAAAACTCAAAACCACTTCAACACAGCTCTTATTGTCTGTGGCTGTGTGCTTCGCTTCCAAAAACACTGTAAAACAAACAGAAACACAGTAAATAATGCTGGCCTCCCTACGGCTAAAACAAAAAGGGAGGAGCTTTTAGATTCTGCAGCGCTGAGTCACTCAATGCTTTTACAGTTTCTGTGTCTAATTGTAATCTTCTTCTTCTTCTGCTTCTGCTTCTTCTTGTCTCATTCTTATTTCCTTTTATGACTGATTTTAGATAATAATTTGAAATAAAATGTACATTATTAAAAACAAAACAACAGCATATGCCCTGTACCCTATATAACAAGCACTTGTGACACAAATGATTCTGATCAGTTTCTAATAAAATGGGCTTGATAATTAGTGCCCTGTTATTATACCGCCTGTATCTAATTACACTCTGTCACCGCAGCACTTCCCCTACAACAGGCTGGGTGTGTCCGATGAGGAGAAACAGTTGCTTTGACTCCCCAACCAGCTAGAACGCCAAAACCAATGCGACGCTCCAATCACAGACTGGAGACTTTGCACAGCCAGCATGTGAATCTGGACTCCCTGACCACGACCCTGCACACCACAGCCATGACTTTACCAGGTCCTGGGCTTTACCGAGTTAATATGATAGCAGAAGATAAACCAGGTATTCTGAACAAGCAAAGAAGAAATAAATACAGTCTTCAAATTGTCAAGTTTAATTAATTTTACGCATGTATTATGAGGCTGCTTTGGTTTCGATGGAAGTACAATTTCTTGTGAGCTGAAGGTCATGCTTCCACAGGTGAAGGCTGGTTCAATAAAACACTGCATCGTCAAGCCTCAGCTTCACTGCAAAGTGCAAAGCCTCCCTTTTAATCCCCAGCTAGCTTGCACGGTCCAGTAGATAAACAGCTTTCCCTGTCTCGCTGCTTTTACCAGGTCAGCAGCATAGTCTAATTGCAGCTGTGTGCACAGTGTGCGCTTCTGTGGTGCAGTGTAAGATGATTCAACTTTGAACTTTTACAAAAACAAGATATGTTCTGGGAAATCGACACATGAAAATGATCAATAAAAAACAACATTTTCCATGAGCAAAGCATTGTAACACTAGTGCTATTGTTGGCCTCTAACTAGCCTGGTTTCATTAAAAAGAAAAAAATCATGCTATACCATTTTAAGCAACCAACTCATTCTATGCACAATAGGTTTGCTCTTATCTACTGTAGTATGATACCGATAGCACTACCCCATTAGTAACCAACTGTACTCCCCTATATGCCTGGGCTTTGAGGGTGCTGAATTCAACCCATTTGGAATGACAGAGAATTAAAGAAGTTCATAATTAGATTAATAGTAATAATAATAATAATAATAATAATAATAATAATAATAATAATAAATCACATTTTTTTTAAGCCTGGCAATGGTACCTTTAATTTCACATAATATTGTTTGATTTAAATATATATCTATAAATCAAAGATGACTACAGCATTGGGGTAAAGTTTCGCCCACTGAATGGTGTTCAGGGGTATACTGTTTTTCTTGCAATAGCATAGAATCTAATAACATTTGAAACACGTTTACTTGTTCTTTTGCAATACAAAAATGTTCTCAATGCATCGATTATCTATCGATTACGACCTTTCCCGTGTTTGATCAGGAAATGGACGTGCATTGGTGAAATGTTGTGTTATATTACTTTAAAAAAAGAAAAAGGCACAGTCTAGCACATGCCCCTCGGCATAAGAAAAGTTTGAGAACGAGAAAAGGCCATTTGGCCCATCGAGGCTCGTCTTTTGTTAGCAAACCATTTCACCCCACTGGAATGTAAAGTCATGAGCACTGAGCCCTGAGTGTCCTGTGCCTTCTTTAGTTCTCTTCATGAGTCTGTGGAGCCCTGCCTGCACTGTGCCTTCTTTAGTTCTCTTCATGAGTCTTTGGAGCCCTGCCTGCACTGTGCCTGCTTTAGTTCTCTTCATGAGTCTGTGGAGCCCTGCCTGCACAGTACCTGGTTTGGTCCTCTCCATGGTGCTCTCCTGGCTGGTAAAGCCAGATGAAGAGTCTCCACTTGACATCACTTCATGGCTGGTGTGCTGGTCATAGCCGATCACAGGCCGTTGTGGAGTGCCGTACCTGCAGACACACACAAAACAAGACACTCAGTCAAATACACCAACGACGTCTATAATATCAGTTGATCACTATTCCTAATGGTAATAGATAAATTAACATTGAAATGCAGGACTACATGCTTGTGACAGGGTGAGCGGACCCTGGCTCTGTATAGAAGCCAGCCCCAAACTAAGCCTGTGAATATTGCATGGTGTTGTCTTGCATTACATTGTTTTGTCTATATGGGGTACATTTCAGATGGGGATTGCTGGAAACAATAAACACAATAATCAAAAACATGAAGGCGAAAATACTGCTACTAAAAACTCATCTGAAAGCACCTTTAAGAATGAAGCCTACATTTTGAATACATGCAGGTTCAGACTGGAGTCTTTGTCTTGAAGAAACGGAGGTGCTTCACAACTATGATAAATGAGTCGAGTGGTGCACCATTAATATGCAAATCAACAGCGTTTCTTAAAACATGAATTAGCAATCCCCTTAAGAGTTAGGCTTCAATTATCTTTACTAAAGGATAAAATAGACGCTTCCAAATTGCCTGTTAACATTCGTAAATACAATTAACACACAGCGAGAAGCAATCTGCAACATTCAGAGACGATCCAGCACTGAAACCAGGACTAAGAAACTGACAGAGAAGAGGGGACACTTACACAGGTTGATGCTGAATCACTGGGATCCTTTACAACCCAAATTGGTTTTGAGATTAATCCTCTACGAGCCACAGCAGCAGCTCTGATGTGCTAAACTGCCTCCTTCTTGTTTGTAAATGTTCTTATGTTCTAACAGAGCTGCAGGTCTGCTCAGATCATTAAAACAGAGCCCAAGGTGTTGTGAACCATCTGTGTTACTTTACTCCCCCACGAAGAGAAAGCAGCTACGGAAGTGTGTATTTAAACTTGATCACAGTTACTATATGGTTTCATCCAGTCTTTGGATGTAATGCCACTGAAAAGCATGCTCTGTGTTTGAGAAAATACTCTGCAAGAACATAACCTGCAGCAATAGTTTTTGGTAGGTCACACAGTCCACTGATGAGTATACATGCTTTCAGTGCTGTACCTCTAGTGCCACATTCAAAAGAATCATTGCAAGGGAAAGAAAAATAGGATTCACAAACTGCCATGCTGACTTTACCATTTATTGAAAGTGACAGCAGCCTTTGTAAAGCATAAATATTACATAGAGTTTACTCCACTACATATTTAAATAAACGCACAAAAATTCTGGAGAAAAACAAGTGAACGAAAAAATTCTCTTTGCGTACAGAAGAGCTGCAGATGCCTTTCTCTAATATAATACGATCTTCCATTGGGGAGGTGCCCAGGCAGAGATAAGAGGACGGGCTAAAAGGACAGGATATTTGATCTGGGTATAAAAAAAGCCCTCAGAGGTCCATATGCAGGCTAGTAAATTATACAGTATGTTATTAGAATCATATTTAAAATCCTTTTAGTCAAATCTATAAAAATGATACACAGGGTAAATGCACAAGTCTTATTGGTTAAAAGAGATAATACAAAAAGATATATTACTTGCAGGAAAAAAAGAAAAATGTTTTTTTTTACCAAACCTAAATACTGATTGAATAGCAGCCATCATTTAAATTTTTTTTTAAAGAGATTAAAATAGGTATATTGGAGCCTATTAACCATGTTTAAACACTTCCATGTTGCTGTAGTTTGACAGGCTTCTGCCAAAGACAACCCTTAGTGGTTGCCTTTACAGACTTTTCAAACCCTTCAATTCAATACTCCACTTTAGAGGGCAGTCAGTCCTGGGCAGGACTGAGGCAGGATTTGGAGTTCCAGCCCACTCAACTACTGGTGCGTCACTATTCTGAGAATCAACAGAAAGGACTTGACAGTGCCCCTGAGCAGCATAGCTGATCGCTGTTCCCTTGTACAGATTATTTCTGAGACAGAAAACACCAGTTCTGTTACAGACAACAGCAGCACAGGTCATGAGTTGAAAAGCAGAGCAACCTGTTTTAAATTGTATACGCTACATAGTGTGCCACTGCAATACTAAGTTGTTTTTCACATACATATGCAGGAGGCGAGACTGAACTTGAACTGATGGAGGGAAATCTGCATTGACTAACCGGTCTGACTATGCTCAGAGCAATCTTGTGCAAAACAATAGGACGGCACACAAACACACACACAGTAAAAAGACACCGCAAATACAATCTGCTACATTAACACTACCCTAATTAGGGTAGTGTTAATGTAGGTGTGTTATAAGTGCGTGTACTGTAGTGGCTGTTCTGTATGAGTTTCAGAAGCACGTTGACAGTGAATGTGGCACTAGGACACAGTGCAATGCAAATATCAGGGGTCACCACAAGGAGCTCTAGCACTACTAAGGCGTCATCGGACCATGATATGCCTGCAAAATGCCATCTGAAATGGACTCAGATGCACCAATAGTGTACTAGTGCACCAGTGTGGAGCTCTGACAACACATAGTCCACACTTTACTGCAAATTTTCTATCACCTATATACAACTGTCATAGTACTGCTGGGGGTAATAAATATTGGTAATACTTTTATAAGTTCTCATAAATACTAACAGCTGCTTACTCTCAGAACTTTGTCATGTCGGGTCTTAAAGGATTGCAGTGATTCAGCATCGACAACATGACTAGGCAACCCATTCCAAACCCTCACCACTGAAGAAGTTTCACCTACCCAAAGTCTGTCGAACATTAAGATATACAACAAGTGCAAACATGGTTCCTGTTCATTTTCAAGCATATGCATTAAACAGTAGTCAGTCACGCCAGCTAGTTTTCACAAGACACTGCAAATGCTGGGATGATGTTGCAGTAACATGGTCTGATACTTGGACACAGTTATTTAAGTCTCTTATTTGCAAGATGAGACGCACTGCACGGATGGCTTCAATTGTGACATATTCCATAGTAACTTGGTTGAAACAAAAACGATACAGGGTTTGGTGAGCCAGTGGAAGTGCATCCCTAACACGCTGGAGTCTCTTTGCGATGCAGACACTATGTAAAGACACACCTGTCGGCAGACTGTTTGTAGCGGGTGACCGGTGCCCCTGCGCCAGAGCCCGGGGTCGAGAAGCTGCCCGAGGGGTTCCTGTAGGGCTGCCCTCTGTCGCCCCCTCCTGGGGATGTGTTGCTATAGGGGGTTTCAGGGAAACTCACAGGCCTGAAAGACAAGTCAGTCAGTTACCAGCTTGGACACAAATATCTTCAGGTAGAAAAGGAACGGCCACGTCTACTACAGCTGCTTTCACTTTTCTGAAAATTAGAATCCTAATCTGTTAATTTAGGTGCAAATTAAAACATTCCCATTTTACTGAGGTAAACAAAGACATTCACAATATAGTTCACTCTGGGGTCAGTTTCACAAAGCACTGCCAGCACTTAGCAGGTTGCTAGCTAATAAACTAACTTATTGTTTCCCTGTTTCAAAAAATATATTTTAAGATAGAAGGATAAAGTTTAGTAGAAATCCACTCAGCAAGTCTATATGATTAAAGGATTTTCAAACGTAATTTTTTCTTAATGGAAATAAATTGGATTTAGCATTAGAACTGCTTTGTTAAACTAGCCCCAGATGGACAACTTCATATGATTAATACTAATATAACAGGACTATACAGTAAAATGAATGCACATGACAAATCCGTTTTCAAGTTCCAAGACAGTATTTTAAAATTCAAAGCAAGAATGCTGGATTACAAAATTGAATTAGCTGCATTTTTGCATCACAATATAAGAGACGTCAGCCAAGAGGCAGAATTACACAAAAGCATACTCAAAACCCCATGAAGCTTGGTTCTTGCAGAAAGAGTATAATTCCAGAACTGCTAAAGGGTAAAACAGACAAATAGGATTTATTCTTCCAGTTTTTCAAAGTAAAAACACACTTCAGCGCTGTAAAGCTGGAATGACTAAATCCTTTCTTTGACCTTAATAATCAATCAATCAATCAATCAATCAATCTTTACATAGCACCTTTCATAGTGGACCGCTATCACAAAGCGCTTTGCAAGATAGTGAGGAACAATGCATAACACATTAAACACAGTGAAATACAGGGAACAGTACATTAAATACAAACAGGCTTTGTATGCACTGGACCGTACAGGACTTTCAGCTGATAGAGAATGGAAAGAGCAACAAACAAAAGCAACAGAACTCCAATACACTGTTTAGCAGACTGATCCTGTTTTCAGAAGAGACCCCTTTTGGCAAAGAGTCTTTAGGTAAGACTATTGAGAGGACTGCAGTCTTCCTGGCCGGGTCTCACACGTGAAGATTTAGTGCACCATGTTTAGAATTTAAAGCACTCTGCACCTTCCCGACAACAGAAGAATTGTATAAAAATGTAGGCCTCAAGTCTGCCCTGAGATAGAGGCACCATTCCTTTCCTTGAGGGGTGAGGGTCAGGTTACCATATGACTCAATGTACACTGGAACAGTTTGGGACAGTTCAGGCTTTCCAACTTACTTTCCAATGCATTCTGGTACGTCTTACCTGTCTCAGGTACCTTTCACAGAACTTATAAATAAACTATGTTTACTAGAATGCATTGTGATGCAAATTAAAAAGCCTGAACTGTCCCAAACTGTCTTAGCATAACCCTAGATGAAGGAGCAGTTCAGTCTCCACGCCTCAAGCCTGCCCTGGACTGGGGGGAGCACCGTTTTTCTTAGGGGGTGAGGTTCCTATGCCCATACAATCCTTGGAATGTTTGAGATGGTACACGAAGCTGATCTACGCCAGTAATGCTGAAGTGTGGGGTGGGCCAAATTGAGATTATATCCCTTATTTCACTTGTGACAGAGATGGAGGGCGGGTGAATTAACCAACTGCACCACTCTGCTTACCGTTTACTCTGCACTGGCTGTGGTTCTCTGTATGGGATCGGTGCCCCTGGCTTCTGCGGCCGGCCCATGGGCTGCTGTGGC
Source organism: Polyodon spathula (assembly GCF_017654505.1). NCBI lineage: Eukaryota > Metazoa > Chordata > Actinopteri > Acipenseriformes > Polyodontidae > Polyodon > Polyodon spathula. The sequence goes on along the minus strand of NC_054573.1, from coordinate 3,633,851 downwards.
CTCCCCGGCGACGCCCATCTCTGGGGCTGCAAGGCATTCTGGGAGGAGGGGCTTGACCACTGCCAGGCAGGGCTGCGGTACGCCACCCTGTACCCAGCGGGCACGCTCTCCGGCTCAGACTTCTGCTCCATCGTCTTCATCTCATACTCTTCACAGAAGCCCCTGGAACACACGACATCTCTGAGACCTGGGCTTAGTGTTGCACTCAACCGAACGAGATTCTATCGAGATCTGGAGTCCCACTAAAAGTCGTGTGATCTTCAGGGGCTACCTAACAATACGGCCGTACACAAGCGTAAAGGTTATTATTTTGTATTTAGAATCTGTATGTTCCCTCTATATTTAACACACGGTTAGGCCATGTTGACAATGCAATACTAGCATTATATTTTACTGTATAAGAGCCCATTATTAATTCAGTCCCTATTTTTTGAGGTGCAAGTCAGAAAATTAAAGTGTGTACTGTACTAGGATTGTATTAAGGGGAGTCCAGGCTTCAATGCTGCATTGCTTCACCACACTGGGGCGTGGAGAGCATGTGAAGCCACTGTGGTTCTTATCGAATACTGAGACTCTCTGGAAATCAACGGCATGGAACAGATCCCTAACACATCTAAATGAAAACATTGCAGTCTGAAACTGATTACATGAAAAACATTATATAAAATTGAAATGAAATTCAGTTTGTCAGTTGCACACAGTAACTATGTTTTGCACATGCATATACTTTCTGTTCCAGGTCTGGCCAGCTATTTGATTTGATTTGAATTGAAATGTTTAGAATCCATAAACTCTTTTTTGACTGTGTACAACTACTCAGAACTCGAAGATGCTACTCAGCCAGGTATTTCTTGCCAGTTGCACAGCTATCTACACTAACAGCTGTTTCAATTGCTTTTGCTAGAGTGTTAAACTAATTCTATAAAACCAGAGGCGACTCCCAACCGAATGAACTAGATACTCCTGCAAACAGATGCAATGATTTATATAATCTCAACAAAACCTTGGCTTGTGGGCATAGCCTGTGGTAAGTATCTCCCTGTTGCTGTCCGCTAGCCAGGATTGCTTATTATGGGCTGGTAAGTAAACAGTGGAGTGCCAGTCATGTCCTAGGATGGGGATCTCTGCTACTTCCATTCTAGGTTATTCTTGAAGGCAGCACACGTAACCATGGTTACTCGTATTGCTACAGCAGGTCGTGTTTGAAGGTGGCTATGGATAGACCAGTTCATTCTTACTAGTAGGCTGTACAACCATCCATGCTCACTTTAACAGTTAGACCCCGTTCACACTACTGTGGGATTTAGAATGCAGGAAATAGCAATTTGCTAGCGTTCACAGGTATAAATATTTATTTTTGGAACGAATACCTCACTCAGATTGCAAATGACTAACAGGCTGTACATACAAGGACTGACGTTCATAAGACAAGCTCAAGACTGACCACCTGATACGACTGGAATAAACAGTTACACCTGGAATCATTTTATACACAAGTGATTTAACATTCATTCCATTTACAATATGCATTCATCTGTTACATGTCTCTTATCATTTACACACAATTTGGTTAACCTGCATGAGTAAACATGATCGTTAAACTATTTTTTGCTTGTTACTATCATTACCGTCCTTCTATTCTCTATCCCTAACCATTACCAGTAAAGACTGAACATTAGCATTACCCCTTCTATTGGAAGATTACCGAACATATGGCTATAACAAAACCCTCACCCTAACCTAAATACAACAACACACCGTCATATATCAAATACACTGCTCAACAACGTGCACCATAGATAATAAAACACGGCTCTATCGCCAGTAGAATAACATTAACAATAATAAATCGCGATAACAGGCATTGAAATATTACAGTGAAAATACTAATTGCTACACTTCCAGATTCTAAGTAAGTTACAAGCTTGCCAGTGCCATTAATCAATAAAACAAACCATACGGTTTCTTCAAATATTACAAATAGTTCCCACATCGTTGAGACGCTGGCGTTGAGCACAAACAAGAATCCCGAGTCTGCTGCTGTTTACATTTTGTTTCATTCAATTTATATTTAGCACTTCCCATTAGTCAATGGTCTGTCTATGAGTGTAATCTACAGCCTTTCTGCTTGAAGTACAAAATGGCACATTACCATCAGCGTGAAATTCGTCCTTGCCAAACTAGCTGGTCCGATCTTTAGGGGTGACTCTTATTGTTTTCGGCATCTTTGAACAGCTCTGGATACTGATTGAAGTAAATTGAAGCAACACTGAACTTTTATTAGACAGGTATGTTTAGGTAAATTTAAAGCAAAGTTGCCTGTGTTATTATCAAACAGCCTTAGACTGTTCTAGAATCCTCCACTTAACTTTTTCTGAGCCTTAACACAAAGTTACAAAAAGAACAGCTCATCATTGTACTCATCATATAGAGGTCACCACTGAACCAGGCTACACAGCCGCTCACTGTGCTTAGCTTTAGGTTTAAAAAAAAAAAAAAACCTGCAGCTCAAAGCACATTTTTTCAGACATGCCTTGAATCTAATAAATGGTGATTTAAAAAAAAAAAAAGGAATAGCTCTCCTTCCACTCTTCATTAAAACTGCCCTTCACTGTTTTGGACAATGCAGCCCCAGGGTGCGACAAAAAATTCCATACTCTACATCACCAGACGAACATTCCCATAACTTGATTATAATACAGCACGCAATGGAGTTTCAAAACAACTTCCGGGGACATACATAATCCAGGACCGGTGTCAGATAAAGGAGGCCACCATGACCTACATCAACAGCATGTGGAGGAAACTAGCCTGACATGAAACAGGACAAGCAGTCACTGAGATGTATCCTACAGCAGATCAGGTGCAGCGTGGGTCCCCATGCCCTGCATTCTGTGGCAGTGGAATAACTCTTTGTAACAAATATCCATGCAAAGCTCCATCAAATTCAGAGGAGAAGATCTGCAGCTATATTGTAGACATCATAAGCCAACCAGAGTCTGGAAATCCTTTCTGAGAAAACGTTTAGAAGGAGGTCATTCGGCCCATCAGTGCTCGTCCGGTTCCCAGCAGCTGGTTGATCTCCAAACTTTGCCAATTCAGGTTTTAAAGCATTTCAGCGATTCAGAGGAAACATAAGGGTTCTGTCGCTCCAGCTCGGAGCTGTTACCATAGTTCTCTGCCTCTTCTTTGCCTGGAGAAAGGTCAGACTGTCACATGGTTTGAATGGAACATGGAAGGAAGTGCCTGCATTGAGGATTCTCCAGACAAGCTCAAATCCAAGTAGCGGAAGATTTAAAAAAAAAACAACATTGTAAGCACATACATAGGGTCCTCATAATAAGCACAAGGTTAGAGTGAAATGTATTGTGAAAGTTACCCGAATGTAACTCGAAGGACCTCTGACCACTCTCCAGTCTCTGCATTATGCTCCGCGTGTATCCAGCATGTAATGCTTTTGGACTGCTTAAAGAAAGAAAGTGAATGGGTGCATGTAGAGGTTAAAAATATTAATAGAAAAAGAAGATTATAGCCAAATGCAATATAGGAAGCTAGAATTGTTTGACGAAAGTTTGGTGGAGAAAGATGCTCCCCCTGTATGGTGTGACAGACAGATGACGACCGCAATTAGAGGAACAATAACAAGAATGATTGCACCTCTTAAGCAGCTAACTCTGAGGGAGAACGCTTTGGATGAAACACAACAGGGGTTCATATTTATTTTATAAAATGAAGAAACTATTTGTGGTTTAAACAGAGTAACATTTACTTGGCAGCTGACCCATTAAATAACAATTTTCAAACTAGAACTTCTGATAAGAACGCTTTAAGCCGTTGCCTTCTCACACCTCGCTTAGTGAAACATTTGACACTTATTCTTTATTTTAAATCTCTAGAGTGCCTTGGTTCCTTGCTTGACAGCCTGGTATGAGCACACAATACAACACTGGCCTACTTCTTCACCGAACCACATTAGCGTTGCTTGCACTGCCAATGAAGACAGACAATAATAGAATCGCATCAGGAGGTCTTGCACATATTCCAAGAAATGGAAAATCACAGAAAAAACAGAAAAACCACTTGGGTTTTATTATTAAATCTTTGCCACATTTCAGAAACAGAGCGCTCTTAAATTCCATCTTCTCCCAGTGACACAGTAACACATACTGTTATAGCAAAACAATAAACCGCAATACTATTCAGAGATCATCATGAATATATATATATACACACACACACAGCATATTGCAAACAAACAACTTAATAAGCAGCTGCTACTATACCTGAAAATCGCACTGTTCGATCACTAAAGCCAGACACTTGCAGAACCACAACACAGCATCTGACAGCAAAACTGAGTACATGCACTGCATCCACCTCTGAAATAAAACGCGCTCCCGTTTGTAGCTGCTACTTATACTCACAGCTCACACCTCAGAAATGTTCCAACATGTCCTCTACATTCAAGAAGAAGGCGTGTTCATGACAAAACAACAGCTCACCGCCTCAAAACACTCCTAGAACATTTAAAGAAGCACTTCTTCAGGCTCAATCTGTTCTGGCAGATTTTTTTTAAAACATGCAAGATTCCTAACGAGCGAAGCTGCTTGCAACCATTTCAGCTCAACGCGCTGGGATAACTCTTCTCTCATTAAGTGCGAGAATTAAAACCTTTTCCTCCAAGGAGATTTCGGACAGCATTCCAAGGTACACTTGAGCTCAGCTGTTTGTCTATTCGAAATAGGCGTGTTCCTTTTCAACACTCGCCTTTTATTATACTGTATTTATTACTGAGCTGACTTGACGGGTTGCAGGGGCTTTGCTAATGATATTCTTTGCTTGAGACTAGCAGCTGAAATGGGTGTCAGTCACACCGGACACTTTCCTATTGTTGACAAACAGCTGCTGTATAATTAACAGGTTTCACGGTGTTCCAATAAAGAACCTGGTCAAACACTACAAAATGTATCTGCCTATTATTAACCACCCATGTACCACCAAGCCCATTGAGTGAATACTCAAACCAGGACTTGAATTCTCCTCCTAAGGCACTACAGCTCACTACTCTGCCTGAGCTTCCGGGAGCCTGCAGCCTGGGAGCATCAGTCCACATGAACTCTAACTTCTGAATGACTCTCTGCTGGAGTTCTACAAAGAAACCTGGTATTCTTCCTGGAAACAATGACATGGATGGTGGTTTTTGACCGCTGGATCCCATCAGTTCATCAGTACCAATTTAGTTATCTTCTGCAAGTAGGAGTATCACATTTATCATACAGATTTTATTTATTTTTTTTTTTTTTAAAGAATAGAAGAGGTGTCACTACTCCAGTTGGTCATGTTGTGCGTGGTCAAGTGGGAACTGCCTGGGTTTGAATCCCAGTTTGGTTTCTCACACTGGAGCCTGCTTTTCAAGGATGAGGGAATCAAGGGGGGCATTTAACAGTTCTGCACACCTGTGTTCCAACATTTATTTGGGAGACAACAGTACGTCTGCACAACATGTATGTGTATATGGAAAAGACGCTGAATAAATATTAGAGCAATAACCTGACACTGCACACATCCCACATGTATAAACACTACAGCTGACCGATATTTGACATTTAGATATTTCACAACGATAAAAGATTAAAAAACTGAAACTTAGAAATGTGCTGGCAGTACATGTTGTTCTTTAAAAATATATAAAAAATGAATATCTAAAAACATTAATAATACATTACGTAATATTGTACTGGGTCTAATTTTTCTCCCATTGAAACCATAAAGAATACAGAATCTGCACAGATGCCAACACAGTATGCTAGTTTTATCTTTTTGATATATGTAAGATATTTCAGTTGGCTTCCATTATGAAGGTTATCCTAGCAACAACATAGCAAAGTGTAATAAAGCACAGTGCAAGCATGGTAAAGCACAGTTAAGCACTGTAAAGCACATAAAAATCATGGAAAACCACAATAAACTACAGTATGCACAGTATAACCATGGGCCAAGCATGGGAGAACCACAAAATTTCCATACCGTCGTGGTAAACTTTTCTAAGGGTTATACCAAACAAATCAGTAAGAGACCAGTAAACCCCAAAGCTACCTGCGTGGCGTGCCGTCGTCAAGGGGCGGGATGATAACCACCTTGACGGTGACGGAGGTCCTCAGGAGGTCGATCATCTGGTCGTGTGTCAGCGTCACCACGGCGACCTTGCAGATTTCCACCAATCGGCTGCCCTGCCGCAGCCCGGCCTGCCAGGCGAACCCGTACTCCTCCACCTCGGCCACCGTGCCGTCGAACTTCACGTGGAAGCCCAGCTGGCCCAGCCCGTTCCGCCGCAGCGTCATGTCCACCGTCTCGCAACCAGTCGTCATGACCTGCGCAACACGAGCAGAGTGAGGGGCGGGAATCAACATGAGCACGTACAGTCACAGCAACCTGAGCACGTACAGTCACAGCAACCTGAGCACGTACAGTCAGAGCAACCTGAGCACGTACAGCCAGAGCAACCTGAGCACGTACAGCCAGAGCAACCTGAGCACGTACAGCCAGAGCAACCTGAGCACGTACAGTCAGAGCAACCTGAGCACGTACAGTCAGAGCAACCTGAGCACGTACAGCAACCTGAGCACGAGCAACCTGAGCACGTACAGCACAGCAACCTACAGCAACCTGAGCAGAGCAACCTGAGCACGTACAGTACAGCCACAGCAACCTGTACAGCCACAGCAACCTGAGCACGTACAGCCACAGCAACCTGAGCACGTACAGTCACAGCAACCTGAGCACGTACAGTCACAGCAACCTGAGCACGTACAGTCACAGCAACCTGAGCACGTACAGTCACAGCAACCTGAGCACGTACAGCCACAGCAACCTGAGCACGTACAGCCACAGCAACCTGAGCACGTACAGTCACAGCAACCTGAGCACGTACAGCCACAGCAACCTGAGCACGTACACCAGCAACCTGAGCACGTACAGTCACAGCAACCTGAGCACGTACAGTCACAGCAACCTGAGCACGTACAGTCACAGCAACCTGAGCACGTACAGTCACAGCAACCTGAGCACGTACAGTCACAGCAACCTGAGCACATTCATGAATTTCCTTATGTTCTCTTGTTCCTGAAATGGTTTTCATACATATGTACATGAGTTTGGTTTGGTTATGAAAAAGCCTTCTCACCTTGAGCCTCTGCACCATCTCCCTGATGTCCTCTGCTTTGTCCTCGGGCACTCTGATGAAGATGTGGTCTCCGCGGCCGTAGAAGATCTTGATGGCGAGTCGATCAGGGGTCCAGCCGATGACGTCTCCGCAGAAGCAGTTGAAGACCACCTCCTTGGTGTCCTGGTCGATCAGCACCACAAACTCATTGGAGATGCCCAGGGTGCAGTCAATCTCCTCCGCGCGGCTGAAGTCCTGAGAGGAGACGCGCCAGGTGATGGCGGCCAGACTGCCCAGCTCTGCACCCTCCCGCGCCCGGGTCTTCTCCTTTTTCTTGGAGGTCAGAGAGATGAGGTTGAACTTCCCTGTTGAGTCAATGGGGGTGTTGGAGACACAGTTCTCTGCCAGGTCTTTGAGGTACTCCTGGCGCGTGCGAGTCGCCATGGTGTGGAACTTCTCCGACTTGTGCGCTGCGTTCTCAGCGTTAATCACCTTGGCCAGCAGAAAGTCCCTGAATACCTCGGAACTGCGGAACATCACTCCGCATGGGATCGGGGGCCCAAACGGGGGCACATCTTTCGATCTTGTTACCGCGACACTGCGGGGAAAAAAAAAAGGAAAAGTGCAGTATTTTTTATTTTTATTTTTATAAATGTAGTCATCGGCAATGGTTTTTACCCCAATTTGGAATGCCCAATTATTATTGTTATCCCAGTTCACCACTGCAACCCCTTGGCGACTCAGGAAACAGAGGGCAAAAAGAGATTCTGCCAATCCATCTGGTGCGAGGTGAACTGTGGATTGTCCTGCCGACCTAAGTCCTCCCTACCCAGGCAGTGCTCAGCCCCTAGGAACCCAAGGTCACGGTCGGCAATGGCATAGCCTGGATTCGAACCTGTGCCATTCAGGAGCCCTGAAGTGCAGTATTTTTAAATCAGATAACTAGAGGACACACAACGTGCATTCGCTGAGTACTGTCGTTATTTCCAGAATGAGCAGTGACTGGGGAAGAGTGGGTTGTTTACAGCCATCCTCACAGCATAACTGCATTCCATAAACGTTCAGAGAGTACTTGGTTTACAGAGATGGCCCCACCTGTAGCAGACGTTCTCCGTGCAAGGGCTGTGCACTCGCACGATGACAAACACGTGCTGGAAGTGGGAGCGGATGTTCTGGGGTGTGAAAGGCAGGGCGCCGGGCTCCTGGAAGATGATCGTGACAATGTCGTTCCCTATGTGCCTTTTACGGAGGAGCTGAAATACAAAACAGGGGTGCTCCACTTAACTTCCTAAACTTTGAAAAAAGTGAAGTTTAATTTCAGGACCCAAAGTTTTACCTACATCATGTGAGACTAGTAATATTATATAATATATATTATTATATATAATGGCTTAAACATGGCGTTGCTGTGACATGCTCCGAATTAAATTCTTGGCTGCTACTGTCACCTCAATAAACTGGCCAACAAAGGTGAAAAATAAACATGCCTTGGAACACCCTCACACATAAATGCCCTGGACATAGTGGATAAGATTTACTAGGATTGCTTGGTTAAATCTATGGACTTTATTTATGTAGAGTATAGCCTAGATTAAAGAACAAATTAGGGAAGGACAAGATTGAAGTTTTTTTTTTTAATCTTAAAGTTAACCTGACCAAAAAATGTAAGCACAGTACATACACTAGACAGACTTAGGACAGAGGGTAGGAGACACTTGTTCACACAGAGATGAGGGGATGGAACGGGCTGCCTCCTGTCCTCATGTTGTTAAGGCAGAACCGCTGGTGTCTTTTAAAACCCGACTTGACCACTTTCGAGAGAAATCAGCAGTAAGGAACCAGAGTAGCTCAGATGACCTCATCTCATTCGTACACTTTCTTCTGTTCTTATATTCTTAACATAAGTTACGAAGCTAAATCAACCCCAAAATTTACAATAAACTAATTTCAATAGCGGTGAAAGGTTAGTGCATTAGCCCACTGTGCCATCTACAGTATCTTTCATTTACTAAATAGCCTTTAAAAGAAAGGGACAAAGTGAAGGAAACAAATATCCTTGGGAAACAGAACATACTGAAGCTGAACTATCATCCAGATCTACTCATTTAAAAGAGTACTAGCCCATCTGTTTTGTCTGGCACTTTTAATATGTGAATACCTACTGTACTAATATGTATAAGGATGACTTCTTATCTGTAAAGTCTGATGGACTATACAAACAGCATGTCATCTGTCCCTGTGTCAAAGCTGTTCTTTGGTGGCGTTGCAGCACTGCAATGAAAAGAGGCTGAGTTCTCCGTTTCAATTTCACTGACTACAGGGAAAACACAGGCAGGTATGATTTTGTTCCCAACAACAAGTGATTAGTGTGGCTGACAGTCTGGTTTATTAATGTTTGATGATGGAGGATTGATGACAGCTATGCCGTTTCTCACCCTGCCTCAGCTGAGTCCCCTCTCTCATTAGCACAGCAGCCTCAAACAAGCACGAGGCGACACTAAGAGACGGCTATTAATAGCAGGTTAGCAACCAAAGCCTACAGCATGCAAGCTAGCCCCAGAGAGTACGCAGAGTGGATCAAGTCATACTGTGACAAAGTCTTCCTGAAATCTGCAGCTGTGAGCCTCCCCAGCTTCTCACATGCAGCCAGGAATGGCATCAGTGACATCTGCAGTGGGGTGTCTTCTAAATGATGAGCCAATTTCAGCTTAAAAACATATACTTTCAAATAGCAGTTAGAATTATTTTGCACTCAGTAGTGGATAACCTTTAATTTTCCAACAATCCCTAACATTTTACTCCTTTTCACTCTGCAGGCTTACCATGCAGTCACCTCACAGCTACAGCGTCGGAGGACCACGCAGCTCTGGGCAGCTTACAGGCAGGCCCAAAGGCGCCCAGCCAGTCTGCAGGGGTCGCTGGTGCGCGGTGAGCCAAGGACACCCTGGCCGACCTAAGCCCTCCCCATCCGGACAATTGTGCGCCGCCCCCTGGGAGCTCCTGTCCACAGTCGGCAGTGGAATAGCCTGGACTCAAACCTGCAATCTCCAGGACGTAGGGCGCATCCTGCACTCCACGCGGAGCACCTTTACCGGATGCACCACTGGAGAGCCCAGCACCAGAGAATTCTGGCGAGTTACAGATTGATCATATCACCCCTTAGCCTTATCAGCTCAATCGTACAGCTACGATCTTCATTTGCAATGCCCATGCCAACAGTGTGTACAGTTATATAAGAAAAGGGGAGGGATGCTCGGAGAGCAAAATGTCCCACTGGGGTTGGGAATGGGTGGGGGTCCTCTGGTGTCAGGATGCCTAATGTGAGTCATGAAAGTTGGGGAACCCCTGGAACTGAACACTGCAGCTGTGTTACATTCTCACAGCCGGAGCTACGTCTCCTGTCCTGCATTACTATCGCAATGGACAAGGGTCTGTAAGATGGTCAAACAGCCAACAATATACATGTCCTATGTTGTTAGGAACTACTATAGGGTATATTATCAGAAATGAACTTGTCTTTTATCACATTCTTATTTTGTCCATGTGTATCTAATCCTATGCAGGCCTGTGCAGACTCGTTTTAAGGTCATTTTTCCTTCTTTAAATCCATTTTTATGGGGGTTTCACTAATTCAATCTCACAACGCTAAGCAGCATAATGAAGACTAAATTTGTTTGAAGATGGCGCTCATGTCAAGACAATGGATGCAAAGAAGGAAAGATTGCACAAGTGGGTTGACACAGGATTTGATAAACAGGGAAAAAAGACGACCGCTTAGTTACAAAGCAGCATGCAGAAACATTCAGACAGAGAAACCAGCAGGACACCAACACAAGTAACAGACAAACACAAAGTCTATAAAACACTCCGATTCACACGACAAGCCTGTGAGCAAGCAGGGGAACACGCGGCTGTCATTGGAGCAGGAGGTCTGCAGACAGAGACTATTCCTTCAATTCTGCAGCAATTCCTTCTACACTTGTATGGGAATATGGGAACGTCATGCTAAGCTTCAGGTCACAATGTGACACTTGTTTGACGTAAAATACAAGAGAATGAAAGGCTGTAATTTTATGAATATATATATATATATATATATATATATATATATATATATATATATATATATATATATATATATATATATATATATATATATATATTATATATATAGTATATATATATATATATTTAAATAAATATATATATATATATAAAAAAAAAAAAAAAAAAAAATAAAAAAAAAAAAAAAATTAAATTAAATCCTTTAAAACAATCCTCACAGTTTTGGTAAGGGCTTAAATGGTGACTTCTGGTATCATTAAAAGCTGATGAAAGCAAAGCAAAAAATGCGTGATATTTACCCTGGGTGTCACATTTCGTTGCATAGTTCTCTGAAACATTGCATTTCAACTATACCTGCAGTGCTTTAGGTATTCAAATAGGACATGCTGCAGCATTACTCACTGGCATGAGTTCACTGCTAATATGGCTGGGACACACCTCCTGTTTAATGTGGGTGAGGGAGGGAGGAATCAGAGTGTAAATTAGCCAGAAGCTACTGATTTAGATGCAGCAGTGCTCTCTACACTACCTTATTGTACATTGCTCAGCATGTAGAGATACAACAGTTCAGTGATTAATCGATTACAGATTACCATGGCTTTTATTTTGCGAGCCTCAATGACACACCAACAGCTGGATGACTGGCCCTGGAGCTCCCAGCCTCACACATGCATTATTTTATCAGCACAGGCAGTGCTCAGTTACATACTGGAATGCTCACATAACGTTTTTGCTCACCATGCATATATAAACCATAACTATTAAACACTAATACTAGAAATACCAAATGAAGTAATGACACCTGTCTTGAGACATTGCAAAAGAAACACTGATCACTGAATGAATAAGGTTTCTTTTTGTAGTTTTCAATGCCTGTACTGTATTACTAGGTATACTAATATGCACATGAATGCTTTCAGTTACATTTGAAGGATTTTGTACATTATGTTTGCTTCATGCTTTTCAAAGCTAGAGAGCGTTCTAATGCTCTGATTGTTATCTGTGTGATATTCAATTAGACTGCACCTATTCAGCTGGTTCATATTCACAGCCTCAGAGCTATTCTGAGAATTCAGTGATAAGCATTCAGAATAAAGCCATACAGTGCTGCTTTAGGGTACAATGTCAAGAGATTCCGCTGTGCTTACCTGCTGACGGTTGTTTGGCGTGTACGGAAGCATTGTGGAGACGTGAAACATGATCTCGTAATCCTGATAGGATGTGTACAGAGAGTGAGTCCCAGTCGAATCCGCTAAAAAAAAATATATATATACGCATTTCAAACAGTGTTTGAAAACTGTTCAGTAAATATCCAAACAAATATATTCCTTTTGTTTAGAATCACTTTGCATTTAATGTCCTGCTTCAGTCAAAACACCCCTGTTGCCTCCACACAGCTATCAGCAGACTTGTCTAGCTTGTAAACACACCTCAGTTTACTTTCAAATGAACTAAAAGCATTTTATAATTTTGCACATTTTACATGAAATTCCCACTCTGTTTTCAGCCCCGTGCTGTACCAGACTTCCTGGTAACCAAAGTACATAAAGCTAATAAAATTATTCCAGTAAATCTCATCTAATAAGTGTGACCATCCCTCCGTAGATATCAGTTTCTTATATGAAAGAAGAGGCACACATTATGTCCAACGTGTATTGGATTTTTAATGGAATTTTATCGCATTTGTAAATGATAAAACTGGTGAACGTCTCCTGCACTCTCTTCCACACAGCACCTCCTGTTGAAGGAATGCATCCGACACACCAGCAACGAAGATGCATCCTCACACGTGCGTTGCTTCTAGAGTTTGAGCCCTCGCAGAAAAGTCTTCGAAAGTTTCCGTTATGCAAATGAACTCTACGTGAAAAATTTTTTTTTTATACGAATGAAAAAAATATTTATAATATATATATATATATGTTTCTTTCCCATATATATATATATATATATATATATACATAGAAATCCCATAATGTTCTTTCCCATAATGTGTGCGCTTTTCATTCAGGCAGACCTACGAAATGACGGTGATACACATTAGTTAAGATTCACTTGATTGTTTTGTTAGCAGCGTGTACTTTAACAGACACAGAGGTAGCTCCAGGGGCAGGATTCAATGGGTTGAAATGCCCCTGAGCCAGGGCTGTGCACAGCATGTCTAATGGAAAGGGAAGCCCAGGTGTTTAATGACAGCAGGGGAGCGTGATGCACTCACTCTTGGTATCCAGCTGGGCAGCATACTTGGGGAAGCCCTTCAGGCACACCTTCTCCCCCAGCAGGGACAGGAAATCCTCAAAGCCAGGACTCGCCTCCTCGTTACTGTACATCTCCTCCTCTGTGCTCTGAGCGGCTTTGCAGAACAGGATCCCCACTTTGTGCTTCTTACTGAGCTGTAACCCACAGACAAGGGTCAGAAGAGCCCAACCTGGCCCTCTTACAGCAACTGCAGCTAACAAAACAGTACCACACGCTGTCTCCACCATGCACATCCACTGCCAACATGAGCTCAAGTGTGCAGTTTGGAAAGAAACACATGTATTTTCATTTTAACTACAGTGCTCCCTCGCTATAGCGCGGGTCTCAGGGGACACACAAAATGAGCGCTGTAACCGAAGAGCGTTATAAAAGGGGGAAGGGGTGGGGGGGGGGGCACAACACACATCTGACTAAAATACAAAATAAAATAACTCTCTATAATGCACATATAGTGAAGCAAAAATGTGAATTTCCATGAATTAACCCTGCATAAAGCACCATGTAATCAACGCTACATTTTTTACAAAAAATAAAGGTGACATTCCCACTCGTGGATCATTACAATGAGCAGTTTTTAAACTATAAATAGCCTGGCTAAAGGGCGGTCGGGAGTTCAGTTCAAAGCGATAGACAAGCAAGTGTGAGGAGGAGAGCGGGTCAGGAGAGGGGAAGAGGGAATGGGCTCGCCCCAGGTTTGGCTGCCAGAGCGGGGATGAAGCGATATAAAACGAATGCTATGTTATAAAGTGCCAGCGCAGCTTTTCCTCAGATAATGTATCAAAAGGGAGAGACAGACACAGAAGTTAGACGAGAAGTTTGAACACCAGTAGTGGATTAACTGTAAAAATACTGCATGAATCACTAGTATAGAGAATTGTGGGACATGTTGTACGAGCATTATATCTGAGGTGCGTTATAGCAAGGGAGCACTGTACTTATATCTGGTGCTACACTAAAAGGAATTTCTACTTACAAGCCATACTTTTACTGTCTTGCACTTCCTAGGGAATTTGACCTGTCAATAACCAATCACTTGCCATTCCTACTGACTGACATGCGTTCAGTTAGAAGACACTGCTGAGGTGAAATGAGCCTGGGGCTGCAAGAACAAACATAACCCAAGAATAAGGCGCAGATACTGAGAGCTTTCTCTAAGCTGAAGTAGCACCAGGGATCATGTTTTTCAATGAAAATGCATGTGTGCAATAGCATGCATTTATTAACAAATTGCACACCTGGGACCTAATTACAGTAGCTCACGCAAGTGCAAAATGGCTAAGATTCATGGAATTCTTTTGTTAGCTACAATTATAGTAAAAGGTTATAGCTATTAGAATAAATATACAATTTTATGTGCAGGTAGTTTTTAAAGAAACACATGTTATTACATCTCCCTGTTTATAAGGAGCCCTTTTATGTTGCAGGATCGGTTAGGAGATGGCATTCTCCTGGCGCCCGTTTGCCCCACAGTGCCGTTACAGGGGCACTTTCATAATCGTTGTAAGGCAGAACACTAAGAGCTCAGTCTTTCAGCGCTATAAAGGAGCACTTTAAAAGCATGCATTTATATATTTTTTAAAAACTGATCAAGGTTAAAGAAAGTTGTTGTCTTCTGAAGTCTTTTCACCTGGAGAAAGAAACTCTCTCAGTGCCGCGTTCCTGTCCTTAACCAACATGCTTTGAACCCAAAGCCAAGGTGACATGATCTTAAGGCAAGCAAATTGAGAACTTTCTTTTAACCAGCGTAATAGTGTAGAGATGTTTTAAAATGAAGACTATATATAGCAAAACAGATGGGCATGGCAGGTACACTTTATTGGATCATTCCATTAGCTAGAACTCCTCTAATTAAAGTGATTCACATTTTCATTCCCTGTTTCGTTATCACGCAGTTGACTTATTCTTTGCTAATAGATTTTCCTGTACAGTACAGACCCCAGGTGCCCCTCACCCCTTGCTCGTCGAGTTTCAGCAGCTGCTCCGTCACTTTGGGAGTGTTGAGTGCCAGCCGCAGGCAGGGGGTGCTCAGCTCAGGGATGACGTACTCCAGCACATCCTTGAGGGGCAGCCCCCTCACTGTGCCATGCTTCGAGGTGGAGGGCACTGCGTCCTCCAGGATCGCCCCTCGAAGAGTCAGCAGCTGCAAAGCACACTTGTTACTGGATATTTAAAAAGGTCAAACTACTAAAAGTTATACAATTCCATTCAATAACAATAAAACCAATAAACTAAACATTGGTGTTATGTTTCACTAGACAGGAGGAGTCACGCAGTTAAGTGATAGTAATCGACAGCGACAACGATAGCTGATAGACCACAGCGATTAAGCTAATAGACACAAAGCATGATGATGCATAACCTTTACAGACTGGAGTATACAATTGTAAGTCGCCCTTGGTAAGTGCGCCTGCTAAGAAATAAATAATAAATTTACACAGGTATATAGTTATGTGTTTTATTTAAAGACTAAGTAACGGGGTTCCGATGAATAAAGCATTACACGACCCCCACATGTCGCTACAACTGTTTAAATAACGTTCCTGTCAACTTTTTTACACTTACAACTTTAAAAGTCCGTTTCAAAGCTCTTTTCAAAACGGCTGCTCTAGTGCACTGATAGCATAAGGATTATTGCCCACGTTGTCAAACAGTTAACATGGCGATAACGATCCGTGATGTGGTATGGGACAGAAAAGCCGGAGCACTTGTTATGTTTTTTTCCTGCGGCGATTTAGAGGACAGATCTCAAACCTCAGTGCACTAAAGCGGACATTTTGAAAAGAGCTTTGAAACAGACTTTAAAGTGTAAAAAAGTTGTCCAGATATTAATGATATAAAGAAAAACTACAGATACATTATTTAAACAGTTATAGCAACACATGGGGATGTGTCACTTTATATTTTTTTGGAACCCTTCTACTTACCCTAACATTAAAAAGAATGACAATCGTGTTGTTTAGTTGTAAAACTCTTAAACAAAAATATTGTAAATGACTGGAGTTTTTATCATGGCACTAAGAATCAGACTACAGCTGTGTACGAAATATGAAGACACCATCTGAAAGTGTTCCATCTTACAGAAACCTATAAAGTAATACGATATCCTTATTCGGCATGCCAAGCTCAGAAAGGTGAAACGTTCATTCATCTTTGTTTCAAGTTGAATTCTGCAAGAATAACTGTTTGTTTCACTCTGCACATCTGTGATGTACGGTCGGCAAGACAGCGACTTGTCTAGCAATGTTGCAGACAGCAGGCCCCCTAACTTTAACAGTGTACTACTGCATCACACTTGGGTGCTGGAAAATGAAGATGTTTTTAAAGCGGCTTTTAAGGTTACCGTGTGGAATACAGGCAGCTGTACTCACAGTCGAATTGGAAATGAATAACCTAGCTTTATGACTTTGTGATTCAATCCTAACAAAACAGGACATTCAATTAAACACTGAACAACTCATTACCTTTGGCTTGCCACAGATCAGTTTAAACCCTTTTTGTCCCCAGATACTTGCTAAACTTACTGAATTACCCACTGCCTCCAGATTTCTGTTGCAACTGCATGCTAAGACCTAAGCAGGAAATGTGTAGTCTCAGTGGTGTCAAACCACAATTTTCCAAACTAACAAAAGAGTGAGTGTGTGAGAATGGGCCTGGGTAATACCCTGGGTTTAGTGGAATAACAACACGCCCTGCCACGGTATTAGCAGCAGCAGCAAAAAATACCTTCAATATTGCATTCCACACATGTCTGAAATGAACTAGCTCCCCTCAGATATAGAGTGGCAGGGTTTATGTTTCTTTCCGGGGAATTACTTTTCTAGTCCTGTAAGACTGATACTACCTTCATTAGCTCAACCCAGCTGAATGCTCCCTCACCTCGCTAGTTCTGAAGATGAGAAGGTATTGATCTGGGATGTGTGTCCTCTCACCTCGCTAGTTCTGAAGATGAGTTGGTATTGATCTGGGATGTGTGTCCTCTCTCACCTCGCTAGTTCTGAAGATGAGCCGTTATTGATCTGGGATGTGTGTCCTCTCACCTCGCTAGTTCTGAAGATGAGCTGTTATTGATCTGGGATGTGTGTCCTCTCTCACCTCGCTAGTTCTGAAGATGAGTCGTTATTGATTTGGGATGTGTGTCCTCTCTTACCTCGCTAGTTCTAAAGATGAGCCGGTATTGATACTGGTCCTTGTGCTCCTTCGTATCCTCCAGTTTCTCCCTCTTAATGCTGATCGCTACGGGACCCAGCTTCTCATCCGTTCCAAAATAGTTAAAATGCTCTGAAAACAATAAGAGCAACTGATGAGCTGGGTGAAAAAATAAAGCAATTTATCACACTGTACTGCAGAGGAATGGGCATTTTCTTTAAGCAAAAAACACCTCCAAACTTCATGAAGCCAATGCATTTCAATATTAATGGACTGTAGAGGACCTTGTGCAGTATGTTTCCATACAACACTTAAGTAAGGAAAGTTAACATATGCATGTACATTTACAACTGGTTAACTGAAAAATGATTAATAAAAATATATACTGAGGAACGAGACAAGCACTAGTGGGCCTAATGGAGTCTCCGTTTGTACATTTTCTTTTGTTCCTGTTCTTATGGTAATGATTCAGGTAGTTTTGAACAGCTCCACGTTCCTTAGCAAATGTCATTTTACCATGTTAATGGTACAGACTTGGAGGCTATGTTAGCTATATTGTGATCACTCTGATTAATAAGGTCACTTGGCTGTGAAACAACCATTCCTAACCAATTTGAAGGATGCAGCTGTTCAGAGCATGTACTGACCCTGCTGTAATGCTCTCTTGATAATGGAACAATTCCTTAAGACAAGCTAAAACTTGACAAGGTTCCAGTTTCTTATTGCTCCCACAAAATCAAGCCATAGTAGTACAGTAGTACTACACCCCTATGTGCTCTTACCCTTGCTGTGGAAGTAGCCCTGGTAGTACTGCGCTCCCATGTCCACGTGCTCCATGCTGTAGTGCTTCAGCCTCTCCTGCCGGCAGCTCTGCAGCTCGCTGGGAATTTCCAGCACGCAGATGCTGGCATTGGTGCAGCGCATGTTGAGAGATGGCTCGATGAAGCCCCTGTCGCTGCCTCTGGAGAATCCTGCCGACGACTTCAAAAAGCTGACGTTGCGTTCCCCCGCCCCGCCGATCTCGTTTCGGAAGTGAGGGCAGCTGAGCAGGAGGTCGTTGCTTTGACAGTCCCCCAGATCAGGCTCCAGGTTCTCCTTATAGCTCAAGTCCTCCGTGCTCATGAATGTGGGCTCCAGGCCCCCTAGTCCAAGAGCTCTGTTGACAGCCAGGGAAACAGCAGAAGCAGCCGAGGCTCCTGTTGTGGTATTCCTCCTCTGAGCCACACAGTCGCGGTTTGCTGCCACTTGAAGCACGTCAAAGAGGATGCTCTGTACGTCGTAGTGGGCAAAGCTTTTTGGGCACACCCAGGGTTTGCACGCAGGCTCCTGGATCCTGCCTTCTTCCTGGTCAAAGCCAGCTTTACCTGGTGAGTCTGTCTCGCCACGGCTAAGCAGTTTCCTGAAGATTGAGGAATCGTTGCTGCCACTCCCGTCAGACTTCCCGCTTCTCTTCCTTGCCCGCTCGCGCTCTGTCTTCTGCAGGGGCCTGGCTTCCTCTTTGGGTTGGCCGTTCCTCAGGTCAGTTTTGGAGGCAGTGCTGCTAAGATTAAGGCTGGAGTCTGCTGCAATGGCATCTGCCTGCAGAAGCTCGTGGAGTTTGTCCGGCGCGGCACTCCGCTGGTCCGGCAGTTCCTGGCGGAATTCATTGAGCATCTCGAAGAAGCTCTGCTCTGAGAGTCCCTGCACGTCGATGGAGGAGGTGCTGCCGTACTCCCTGAACAGAGGCATTCCTGTCGTCATGTGCTTGGTCCCCCTGGCTGGCTCAGGGGCCTCTGTGTCGTGTTCACTGAGAGTGATCTCACTGTTACTCCGATTCCACAGAGGGGCAAATCGCTTCCCAGGGGAACGCGGACAGCCATCCTGAAACTCCACGTCTTTAGATCGGTGCCGGGGAAGCCTCTGGAGACCCCTAAACGCTCCGGACGTGGGGTCCCCCAAAGGGCTCTGTCTGTTGTGGCTGCGGGGAGCAAGGTCCCAGACCCGCTGCAACCCTTGGTCCGCTTCATGTAAGGGACTGGACAGAAGAGACTCTTTGGAGAGCTCTCTCCTGGGGGGCCAGTCTTTAATCCGGGCCCGCACCCCCATTTTGGGCACGGCCGGAGTGCCACTGCTGAGCCGCGGCAGTCCAGCGTCATGTTGCATCTGTGGAGCGTTTCCATTACGGAAATGAGGCGGGCAGTAATCGCCCCCCGAAATCTCCACACACCCTCCTAATGCTGGGCCCACCATGAGGTCATTCTGAACAGCTCGATAACTGGTCATAGTCTGCATGAATTCAAAAGCTCTGCTAGTGCCGAGAAAGTGCCACTCATCTCTGTTTAAACGCCCCCTCAACGTGCTCTGCTTTCAAGGAACGTGAAGAACTGATTGTGTTGAAGAAACAGCAGCTGCAAAACACAATATCTGGGAGTGAAGTCTCTCCTTCTACTGCCCAGGATGATATTAACCCTTTAATCCTTGGGTCGCATCGTCCAGCTGCTAACCCACAGTTTAAGAGGTATTTTGTAAAGTCCTGTAAAAAAAAACAAACAAAAAAAAAAAAAACATTAATAAATACAGTATCTTGAGAAAAGCACAGCTGACAAAATATATGCGTTGTAGATGCCAACATACAAGAAACACAAGCTCAAAGGCAGGGCGTGGCAACACTCCTGCCAGATAAAACTGTTAGAAATGCTGTAATTGACACAATGGTGTTCCATGTCATACACTCCTCAGTCAGTAAGACGTATGCATTTTATAAGCGTTACAACTCGAGGCACCAATACAAATCATAACTGCACTTAAATCAAAGGTAGTATGTAGGTTCCTGGAGGACAGCAACTCAATAACAGCCATGATACTCATGTATATTTTTTCTTAGGCATGTTACGAAGACAAATCTGGCAGTGCTGTTAATATATATTAAAGAAGCAGTAAGATGACTATTTGAATATTTTTAGTAGCATTTCATACACAAGCCATTGCGTAGTGGGGGTTGGTTTTGTCATGTACAGTGTTTAGCAGCTGGGACTGCCAGAACTCCACTGGATGGGTAAATTTGAACACAGGCCTCCTGAGGTGAAGACAGTCAGACCCCCAGTCTTGAGATACCCATCAGGACCCCAGACGCCCTTAACAACCTCTCTCTATCGCACTGGGTGATAATACAAGAATTATGTTTCTACCAGGAAAATGCCACTGAGAATGAACATCTCCTTTCCAAGGGTCTACCGGTTTTCAATAGAGTCATTCCAGCCCAAGACACCACCTGAATTTATCCTAGGAGAACTCTCCAAACATGCTTCAAGATTAGTCAAGGTTACCGCTGTCAAATGGGCATTTTTACCATCTCCTTCGCATGCGCACACCACCTGCCTGGCACCATTTTATCAATCAAATATGATTTGGAGTACCATTAATCACTTGTGCTGGGATGACCCAACCTAAAGAATGAAAAGAAAGGAGAAACTTACAGGAAAAAAAGAAATGAACCACAAACACTTAGAAAACAGCAGCATTGATGAGTGCCTAATAAAAAGAAAAGCAAACTCGACTCACACTTCAGTTCAAAGCAGCACAACTGTGTCACAAGGGAATGAAGCCAAGTTGACATGTCTGTGTGCATTCCACTAGTGTGGGGTAGAACAGCAATTCAGTCTTTGCTTGTTTGCCTGATTGATTGTTTCTGCTCATCCCTTGAGATTTTGCATGCCAATTGGGGGGGAGGCATTGGGAGATGTCGGTACGCACACACACACACACACACACACACACACACACACACACACACACACACACACACACACACACACAGTTTGAGTGGTCTTAATGGCTCAGCTGATCTTTTTGTGGAGTTACCCATGATCAGTGGGTTTGCTGTATGACAAAAATACAATAACAAAGAATTGTATTACTTTCCATGTGAAAATGGAAAATAAAAATCCACACCATGTGTAGCTTCTAGGCCTGGGAAATTCTAGTACTCTACTTTGTGTGGGCATGGCTTGCTGCCAAATCAAGTGAATGAGTGGGTGGAGCACCCTCTGCTGTGACTCTCCGGTGAGAGACAAGTTACATCACGTGCATCTTTGCATAGAAATCCTGCAGTTTCAATACACCGTGAACAAGTTCCTGACTCACCCTCGTCATGTCAGGAATACAACAACACTGATTAACTGCAACTGCCAAAACCAAACAGCTTTATAGAAACCAGGACGCTTTCATGTGTGGTTTCAAAGTGTTTGTGGAGAGTTGAAAAGCATAGTAAATACACATTGCATATGGGAGCACAATGTTTTTCAATTTCACAACTTGTTAAATTCACTTGAGCCAAGCTAGGATTTGCTAGGATTCCTTTTCTGAAAAACAGCTTTGAAAATAAGTGCCCCAGGCTCCCTTGCTCAGTCATGGATCGCTGTGGAGTGTTTCACTGGCTGTAAATGTCCCAGGCTCTCTTGCTCAGTCATGGATCACTGCAGAGTGTTTCACTGGCACAGGAGACCTCTGTCAAGCTTCCCTGGAGGCATGAGTTTGAATCTGCTTCAAGTCTGGTAGTCTAGCTGAGAGGATGGATGGGCATGGAGAATTAACTGCTCTCACACTGCCTAGGAGAAAGACTGGGCCCTCCAGGACTGGCTTGTAAAATACTCAAAATTACAACATATACGACAAGTCTACGCTACCAATGTAGCACCTTTCAGGAGTGCTCCTTAAACACACACACAAAGCACCTCTTCCCAGGCTTGTGCAAGCTAAAACAAGGCCCCGAAAGGCTGGGTGTTGGGAATGCACACAGCAGCTGTGCAAGAAAATCATTAAAACAATATTCCGACACACTAGAGCAGAAACATGACCCTGACTGGAGACCAACACTGCAAGGGTCTTCCTGTGCTCACTGGGCACTTAGCCAGTAGGGGCCGCTGTAGCACAGTGAGGGGACAGTCCTGTGGATTTGGGCCACAGCCAATACAGTGCTCCATTTGGAATTTCTAGAGAAGACCGGCAACTTCCCCAAACCAGAACGCAAACCTGCACACCCCTGCCTGTACGACTCTCCCTGCTCCCCACAAGGCTTTACCAGGTGAGCCACTCAGGAAACACAACCAATATTTTTTTTTAACAGTGTTGGATCTCTTTCACTCAGCTCTATTAATACCAGCAATCGATCTGTACGTTATCACCTGTACAGTATTTGCAACATTTTATGAAAATAAATGATGGATGCCCCGTTCTAAAAATTGCAACAGTAACAATGTGGGTGATCCTCTACCAAAACCTAAAATCCAGGGTTTCCATATAAAGGGGTTATTTGTCGACTTTTGACACGATGTCATTTAATCAATGCAATAATATTTAATAATTTAGTAGCTGCTCAGTATCTTATCAGTAGCTCTAAATGTGTTACTCCTGCTAGTTTCGATGACTTTTTTTCCCCCAAGGACATCGATGTACCGGCTGTTTTGGATGTACTGTGTGAGTAGTTGTACAGTGTTTCCCAGCTTGTCTTCTTCTCTTGTTAATGCCTCCCTATCCCTGCGGAGAGGATATAAGCCCCCCTGGTTAATGACTAGCTCGCTCACATCCTGTCTCTGCCAGACAGACTTGGCCCTGAAGGACGGTTTCAATGCACACAGCTGCAGGTGCAGGACAAGGACACCCTCTCTGCTCTGTAGAACAGGGGGTTCTGTTCTTGGGGGACGGAAGGGGGAGGTCGTTTTTTTAAATATCATTTTTGGTGCCCCACATAAAAGGTGCTGCTCTACCAATTAATGTGTTGAATATGTCTACAGATCTATCTTCACTGACAACTTACAATCATTGTGTGAATAAAGAGGACATTTAAATATAAACATTTCAATATATACTTTGGTGAGAATGTGTTTTTTATTTTTTTTTAAGCTTTGTGGTTAAGTCTTTGCGATGTTAAAATGTTATTTGCTTATTTAAGGTTTTTTTTGCTTAGAAAACACTAACTAGGGCTGTCAGTATACATCAGATTGCAATACAAAGAGTGTGCGTATGTAGAGATGGTTTAAACGCTGATGCTGCACAGCATTTAAACGTTCATACAATTGTACCTAAATGCACATCTACAATCCAAACACACAGAGACAAGGACAGCTGTCCAGTGTGATCCAAACACACAGACACAAGGACAGCTGACCAGTGTGATCCAAACACACAGAGACAAGGACAGCTGACCAGTGTGATCCAAACACACAGACACAAGGACAGCTGATCAGTATGATCCAAACACACAGAGACAAGGACAGCTGACCAGTGTGATCCAAACACACAGAGACAAGGACAGCTGACCAGTGTGATCCAAACACACAAAGACAAGGACACCTGATCAGTATGATCCAAACATACAAAATACTATTTCTGTAGCTGTTCATTGCACTAGCAGAGTCCTAAACGGAGTCAAATAAAGATCAATCAATTGAGTCGTCATTCAGTAAAACATAACAGAAAACTATAATGCAATCATAACACCAAAGCCACACAGCTGGTAATGCATTCACTGTAAATAGTGCTGAGATAGTTTTGTAACACTTACACATGGAGCAAACCTAAACCCATTTTTTTCCCCAATCCAAATGATTGCCTTCCTTCTTCAAAAAGCAAAAACAAATAGCTATACTGGCAGTTACTATCTTACAAGCACAGGAAAAGCTTTTAGAAACGAGGTCTATGTTTGAATACTATCAATCCTGGCACTTACTTTTAAAGACTAAAATGTGTTCGATATTCACACGCACTGTTTCTCACATGTTCCCCTTTAAGATGAATAGACTCCATTCTCCAAATCGGAAAACATTATCTAACACAGGAAGCCTATAAAAGAAATCTGCTTCAACATGGGAACTCTGCCAGAAAAAAGGCTAATCTTCCAAGAAAGCAAATTTCCAAATGTTTTGATTGCGCTCGTGACCCCAGTGCAGTGTGAACTCAGCTCTGTGTGTGTGTTTGTGTGTGTGTGTGCGTTCGGGTCGATGTCGAGAGTCACAGCAAAGCTGCTTTAAATTTTATCCCTTTCTGACAAGTAGATTAAAAGCTCATGTAAACAGATCTACTCAATCATAGTCGCTGCTTAGCACTAATTTGGGACACGGTAACATTAGGTACTGTAGTGCTTCCAGGGTGGAACCAGCCAGCAGTGTACTACTGCAGTTTCCTGTTTTACTGCTCAGCTGGCACTGGTTCATTTTGTGAGCATGACCCCCGTGTACAGCACAGCAAGGCTTGCCAAGACATACGACATCTTGAGTTTGCATTTTAAACCCATGTTCTCGTGTCATCCTGCAAGCCTGGACATACTCGGAACCGTGGACGACACTGCAGCCACAGAACCACAACAAGAGGTGTCCTCCAAGTTCAGGACTCTGTTGTGGAATTCGCCTGCAAATCGTGCCAATAAAAATCGGCAATTATCAAACTGAGCAAGAACTGGAGAAATGACTGAGATACATGTAAAAAGAAAGTGTGACTGCCAAACAGAAAGACACAGCCAGCCCATACTGTAATAAGCACGACCAAGATTGTAGTGCTCCACAGTACACAAGAACATACTGTAAGAGTATTAATGAAAGACAGGAGGCCATTTGGCAAGCTCATCCAGTTCCTACTGTATGTAAAACCCCAGAGTGTAAGATACATACTGTACAGTACGTACACTCCACCATACCATTAGGGAAATAATACGTTTAACAAAACATAGGTGTACGAAAGACCAAGCTGCTGCTACTGAAGCACGAGCAATACAGCCATATACACAGCGTGCCATCGTCAATACCTTCAGTAGAGAAAAGGAAGCTGTGATATCAGCTATGCAGACTGCATACTGCCTCGCCAATAACAGGCTTTGGGGATTTAATTCTGTTCCAGCGAAGTCAGGCAGGAAACATTCAATTCATGCATATAAAGTAAGATCTCACTTAACAGCCATGTCAGAGGTTACCGTGAAATCAAAAAGCCGGATTAGCCCCGATTTGCTTTCATTGACTTCATAGCTCTCCAATAAAGTCAACATTACTTGCAGCCCCAAACCAAAACCTGTTAATTAGTACCAGTGCCACACGCATAACTAGAGTTGCCTCCGTTGTAAATGTAGTAACGCTGTGAACAGTCGACTGCAAGCCTGGTTTCAG
The DNA here is from genome assembly GCF_017654505.1 of Polyodon spathula. Classification (NCBI taxonomy): domain Eukaryota; kingdom Metazoa; phylum Chordata; class Actinopteri; order Acipenseriformes; family Polyodontidae; genus Polyodon; species Polyodon spathula. The sequence continues at coordinate 3,608,090 of NC_054573.1, read as the reverse complement.
CCGCTACAGCGTAAGAAAAACAGATCCAGTCAGTCAGTTCAAAGTGACAAGTGCAAACCTGCAGATGTCTGTGGAGACGCCCAATCTTGAGAACATTTCAGAATTTGCCTTTGAGAAGGCTTTTCAATACCAGTGCACAGACAAAGAGCGCAGGGTTATGGTTTGAATGGATCGCATTGCTGCTGAAAATCCTCTTCAGTGTTGATGTTCAAGTGCAGTGTTCAAAACTAACGTTACTGAAATTTTAATTGTATCAATTGAAGTGTCTTGTTTCTAGATTTTTTTTTATTATTGGAAAGAAATTAGAAAGGAATGGAATGTTAGTCTATACCACTCGCCTATATATATATATTTTTAAATAGGATTTTGAGTTACTGCCTGTAATATATTGCACTACACCTTTTATTTAGAGAAAAAAACCTAAAATAAATAGGATTTATTTTGGCTTTACAAACGATACTGGAATCGTTCTGTTTAAATGCAATGTTGTGTGTTTTATTGCCATGTTATAGTGCAAAACAATTGCGAAAGTTGCAAAATAAACAAGGAAGCAAAATACATTCTTTTTATGATGCACAAGTAATGCATTACACAATGGTTTATAAAACTGTCTAACTATATTATAGCCATTTAATGTACAGGTGAAATAAAAACAAGATGTGTAACACCCCTGCAGGACTGGAGTTTTGTACCAGTAGTGACTACTGACTTTCTCCAGTGACTAGTTTAATGAAAGAATTAGTCACTTGTAACTAAAACAACAGAAAAGCCAGGGAAACCCTGAGTACATGTAAACTATGCTAAAAGACGTTAGCTTGTTATAATGTAACTTTCAAGTATTTGTTACAAAAAAAAGTCAAATATTATACTACAGCATAAAATACATTAACACTGCAAGCATTACAGAACGCGCAGTTAAGTCCCATAAAAGAATGAAGCTAAAACTCTAGTACTGTATTACACTAAACCGACACAGTGGCTCCACTTCAACACCTACCAAACTGCTTTCAAATCGTTGGAACATTCCAGAAGTGAATTCTATTTTATTAGTTCTGTGGGGTTTACTGAAAAAACGTCATCAGCACAGTCAGCACTGGGATATGTTACCTAGATACACGTCAGTCGCGTTTTACCGCCCTTGTGTTAAGAATAAATCTTTTTTTAATTATCTGACGCTAAATCAGTCTGTATATATTGTGCAGTTTCACAGGGCTTCCTCCAGTTTCACCTGACGAAAATGCAGCCAAAACAAAGTGAACGAGACAAGCTATAGGTGTAACAGTGAACCATTAAACAGTTTGAGATACTGTGATGTATTTAAATTTTTTATTAGTTGTTTTGTGCATTTTCATTCGCAAGTGAACTGTGACATTAGGAGCCTTATCGAGCACTATATTCTGCAATTTTGAATACTGACTTGGGATTCTGTTAATTTTGGAAACAGTTTTTTTTTTTTTTTTTTTTTTTTTTTTTTTTAATCTTTTGGTTTTGCTAAATTGCATTGCCTTTTATGTTTCAAGCAGTTCTGTGCAAGGATAACATTTAGATTTAATTTCGCTATTGGGTCGTTCATGGGAAATTTAACATACCACTACAATGGATTTAAAAGTATGCACTGTATTACAGTTAACATGTCTTCTCTTTAGTTTTGGCAAGTGATATTTTCAGAATCCGATAGTTCTGAATTAAAATACCTTGTGTTGAAAATATAGTACTGAACCAACAAAACCAACAGTACATCTAAATGGAAGACTACTTATTTTTAAACACAGTTTAAAATAAAGTTAAATTCAAGTCTTCAGCACAACTTTAAGGAATCATTTAAGGACTGTTTTTTGGAGAATCGAGGTCCATATTTTCAAAGCCTTTCCACCAACTCCTGTTGTTTTTCAAAGGGGTAAAACGCTAAAACTAGAACCAAACCACAGAGTAATACAGTCCAAGTTCTCTTCAGCATTCAAAAGGCGTGTGTGTTCCTCATTTTGTTACACTGATTTTTTTTCTCCTTTCAGAAAAAGTTTAAGACTGGAGGAAACACTTTGAAACTATGGCCCTACATCTCAGGTTCAACAGTGCTTTGAATCTTGTGAATAAACTATAAACCCTCTCTATAACAGCTGAAAAGAGTAAACAGAAACATTTATTTAATAAAAAAACAAAACAGTCCTTAACACTTTGGGAATAAACAGTAAGACCGCTATTACTAAAATAAATAGTTGCAGTGTCTATTTATTTGATTAACTGGACATTTCATAGGTAGTGTACCTTGAATCAAATAAAATCATTTTCCATAATCATTTAAAAAAAGAAAGAAAAAACAAAAAAGGCATTTTTTGTGTTTTACTGCAGAACTGGTCTTCATTATGCGATACTGCCTGCACTGCACTGAAAAGTAATCAAGAGAGTTGAAAAGAAGAAATGGTCCCAGTGCTAGTCTATAGATGCGTGTGCCCCAGGCCACTCTGCTGTGAATAGACAGACGGCTTCAAGAGAAGACTGAAGCATAAACAGCTCCACTGTACTGCACTGTAATGAAAGCACTGGATAACTGACTATTGGAATTATTCATGCACATCCTGCAATTCCCTTCTTTGTGTCTGCAAATGGAAATTACCCCCGGAGGAAAAAAATAAAAAAACAGTAACGATTTCATTTTTTTTTGGAATTTTTGGAATTTCTGAAATGTATGCTTGAGCAGCATGACAACCGGCAGTCTTTTGAGTTTAGAAGAAAAAGTATATCGCCAAGTTTACATTTCTAGTGGGTGCCCAAAGAACACAAGTATAAAAATATACCTATTATAATTTGTATATTAATTTAATACATCTAAAGGATCCTTATCTCTTAAATTATATATATATATATAGATAATGTTAGTTTTATCTTGGGGTAGTCACTGAAATAATTTATTATAATTCACGGGACCAAGACTCTGGCCCTTGGAAGAGCCACTCTCTCTATGTCATTATGAGTCTCCATTAGCCTCCCCTGGACTGGAAGGAGCACCCTTTTCTCTTAGGGGGGTGAGGGAGGGAGCATTTCAGTCTCCATGCCTCAAGCCTGCCCTGGACTGGACTGGAGGGAGCACCCTTTCTCTTAGGGGGGTGAGAGAGATACAGGTGCAGTTCAGTCTCCATGCCTCAAGCCTGCCCTGGACTGGAGGGAGCACCCTTTCTCTTAGGGGGTGAGAGAGATACAGGTGCAGTTCAGTCTCCATGCCTCAAGCCTGCCCTGGACTGGAGGGAGCACCCTTTCTCTTAGGGGGTGAGAGAGATACAGGTGCAGTTCAGTCTCCATGCCTCAAGCCTGCCCTGGACTGGAGGGAGCACCCTTTCTCTTAGGGGGTGAGAGAGATACAGGTGCAGTTCAGTCTCCATGCCTCAAGCCTGCCCTGGACTGGAGGGAGCACCCTTTCTCTTAGGGGGTGAGAGAGGGAGCAGTGCAGTCTCCATGACTCAAGCCTGCCCTGGACTGGAGGGAGCACCCTTTCTCTTAGGGGGGGTGAGGGACAGGTGCAGTTCAGTCTCCATGACTCAAGCCTGCCCTGGACTGGAGGGAGCACCCTTTCTCTTAGGGGGTGAGAGAGATACAGGAGCAGTGCAGTCTCCATGCCTCAAGCCTGCCCTGGACTGGAGGGAGCACCCTTTCTCTTAGGGGGTGAGAGAGATACAGGTGCAGTTCAGTCTCCATGCCTCAAGCCTGCCCTGGACTGGAGGGAGCACCCTTTCTCTTAGGGGGTGAGAGAGATACAGGTGCAGTTCAGTCTCCATGCCTCAAGCCTGCCCTGGACTGGAGGGAGCACCCTTTCTCTTAGGGGGTGAGGGAGGGAGCAGTGCAGTCTCCATGACTCAAGCCTGCCCTGGACTGGAGGGAGCACCCTTTCTCTTAGGGGGTGTGAGGGAGCAGTTCAGTCTCCATGCCTCAAGCCTGCCCTGGACTGGAGGGAGCACCCTTTCTCTTAGGGGGTGAGAGAGAGGGAGGGAGCAGTTCAGTCTCCATGCCTCAAGCCTGCCCTGGACTGGAGGGAGCACCCTTTCTCTTAGGGGGTGAGAGAGGGAGGGAGCAGTTCAGTCTCCATGCCTCAAGCCTGCCCTGGACTGGAGGGAGCACCCTTTCTCTTAGGGGGTGAGGGAGATACGGTGCAGTTCAGTCTCCATGCCTCAAGCCTGCCCTGGACTGGAGGGAGCACCCTTTCTCTTAGGGGGTGAGGGAGGAGGGAGCAGTGCAGTCTCCATGACTCAAGCCTGCCCTGGACTGGAGGGAGCACCCTTTCTCTTAGGGGGTGAGGGAGGGAGGGAGCAGTGCAGTCTCCATGACTCAAGCCTGCCCTGGACTGGAGGGAGCACCCTTTCTCTTAGGGGGTGAGAGGAGGGAGCAGTGCAGTCTCCATGACTCAAGCCTGCCCTGGACTGGAGGGAGCACCCTTTCTCTTAGGGGGTGAGAGAGATACAGGTGCAGTTCAGTCTCCATGCCTCAAGCCTGCCCTGGACTGGAGGGAGCACCCTTTCTCTTAGGGGGTGAGTGAGGGAGCAGTGCAGTCTCCATGCCTCAAGCCTGCCCTGGACTGGAGGGAGCACCCTTTCTCTTAGGGGGTGAGAGAGGAGGGAGCAGTGCAGTCTCCATGACTCAAGCCTGCCCTGGACTGGAGGGAGCACCCTTTCTCTTAGGGGGTGAGAGAGGTACAGGTGCAGTTCAGTCTCCATGCCTCAAGCCTGCCCTGGACTGGGGGGAGCACCCTTTCTCTTAGGGGGTGAGAGAGGGAGCAGTGCAGTCTCCATGACTCAAGCCTGCCCTGGACTGGAGGGAGCACCCTTTCTCTTAGGGGGGTGAGGGAGGGAGCAGTGCAGTCTCCATGACTCAAGCCTGCCCTGGACTGGAGGGAGCACCCTTTCTCTTAGGGGGTGAGAGAGATACAGGTGCAGTTCAGTCTCCATGCCTCAAGCCTGCCCTGGACTGGAGGGAGCACCCTTTCTCTTAGGGGGGTGAGAGGGGAGCAGTTCAGTCTCCATGCCTCAAGCCTGCCCTGGACTGGAGGGAGCACCCTTTCTCTTAGGGGGGTGAGAGAGATACAGGTGCAGTTCAGTCTCCATGCCTCAAGCCTGCCCTGGACTGGAGGGAGCACCCTTTCTCTTAGGGGGTGTGAGGGGGCAGTTCAGTTCCAGCCTCAAGCCTGCCCTGGACTGGAGGGAGCACCCTTTCTCTTAGGGGGGTGAGGGAGCAGTTCAGTCTCCATGCCTCAAGCCTGCCCTGGACTGGAGGGAGCACCCTTTCTCTTAGGGGGTGAGAGAGATACAGGTGCAGTTCAGTCTCCATGCCTCAAGCCTGCCCTGGACTGGAGGGAGCACCCTTTCTCTTAGGGGGTGGTGAGGGAGGGAGCAGTTCAGTCTCCATGCCTCAAGCCTGCCCTGGACTGGAGGGAGCACCCTTTCTCTTAGGGGGTGAGAGAGATACAGGTGCAGTTCAGTCTCCATGCCTCAAGCCTGCCCTGGACTGGAGGGAGCACCCTTTCTCTTAGGGGGTGAGAGATACAGGAGCAGTTCAGTCTCCATGCCTCAAGCCTGCCCTGGACTGGAGGGAGCACCCTTTCTCTTAGGGGGTGAGGGAGACCCTTTACAGGAGCAGTTCAGTCTCCATGCCTCAAGCCTGCCCTGGACTGGAGGGAGCACCCTTTCTCTTAGGGGGTGAGAGAGATACAGGTGCAGTTCAGTCTCCATGCCTCAAGCCTGCCCTGGACTGGAGGGAGCACCCTTTCTCTTAGGGGGGGAGAGAGCAGTTCAGGAGCAGTTCAGTCTCCATGCCTCAAGCCTGCCCTGGACTGGAGGGCAGTTCAGTCTCCATGCCTTTCTCTGGAGGGAGCACCCTTTCTCTTAGGGGGTGAGAGAGAGGGAGCAGTTCAGTCTCCATGCCTCAAGCCTGCCCTGGACTGGAGGGAGCACCCTTTCTCTTAGGGGGTGAGAGAGAGGGAGGTGCAGTTCAGTCTCCATGCCTCAAGCCTGCCCTGGACTGGAGGGAGCACCCTTTCTCTTAGGGGGTGAGAGAGGGACAGGAGCAGTTCAGTCTCCATGCCTCAAGCCTGCCCTGGACTGGAGGGAGCACCCTTTCTCTTAGGGGGTGAGGGAGGGAGCAGTTCAGTCTCCATGCCTCAAGCCTGCCCTGGACTGGAGGGAGCACCCTTTCTCTTAGGGGGTGAGAGAGATAGGGAGCAGTTCAGTCTCCATGCCTCAAGCCTGCCCTGGACTGGAGGGAGCACCCTTTCTCTTAGGGGGGAGCAGTTCAGTCTCCATGCCTCAAGCCTGCCCTGGACTGGAGGGAGCACCCTTTCTCTTAGGGGGTGAGAGAGAGGGAGCAGTGCAGTCTCCATGCCTCAAGCCTGCCCTGGACTGGAGGGAGCACCCTTTCTCTTAGGGGGTGAGGGAGCAGTTCAGTCTCCATGCCTCAAGCCTGCCCTGGACTGGAGGGAGCACCCTTTCTCTTAGGGGGTGAGGGACAGGTGCAGTTCAGTCTCCATGCCTCAAGCCTGCCCTGGACTGGAGGGAGCACCCTTTCTCTTAGGGGGTGAGAGAGATACAGGTGCAGTTCAGTCTCCATGCCTCAAGCCTGCCCTGGACTGGAGGGAGCACCCTTTCTCTTAGGGGGTGAGGGGAGGGAGCAGTGCAGTCTCCATGACTCAAGCCTGCCCTGGACTGGAGGGAGCACCCTTTCTCTTAGGGGGTGAGAGAGATACAGGTGCAGTTCAGTCTCCATGCCTCAAGCCTGCCCTGGACTGGAGGGAGCACCCTTTCTCTTAGGGGGTGAGGAGGGAGCAGTGCAGTCTCCATGCCTCAAGCCTGCCCTGGACTGGAGGGAGCACCCTTTCTCTTAGGGGGTGAGGAGGGAGCAGTGCAGTCTCCATGACTCAAGCCTGCCCTGGACTGGAGGGAGCACCCTTTCTCTTAGGGGGTGAGGGAGGGAGCAGTGCAGTCTCCATGCCTCTGGCCTGCCCTGGACTGGAGATCGCTACTGAGTTCAGTCTCCATGACTCAAGCCTGCCCTGCCCTGGACTGGAGGGAGCACCCTTTCTCTTAGGGGTGAGGGAGGGAGCAGTGCAGTCTCCGTGCTCATCAAATAACTGATCGCTACTGAGTGGAATTACCTTCACAGGTGCCCAGTGCGTAGTGTGCTAAATTAGATGGTTGTTCTGTAATGTCAATGACACTTGCCCAGGCGGCCAAGGGAAGTGAATTAGCCTAACACCACCACTTAGAACTCTTGTGCCATAAATTAAAGAGAATTACAAGAAGCTTCATTCAGCTAAAAATAAAAGCTAATTAACAAATAAAGCCACTTGCTAATTAAAGTACAAGCTGCCTTTTTACGAGCAGGGCCCACTGTCACTCATTACAAAGTGTTGAGCTTTGTTTTATAAATCGGACGACTTCCTCCCTTGTCTGCTCCTGTACTAATTAAACGCTTCTTGATTGATGCGTTTCAGACAAGGTGTTTGCTAACAGTTTTCCAAACGTCCGCTCAGAGGATTCCGGATTCATTCCAGAGCTTTTACAGCCACCCTGGAGGGTGATTGGTCTTCATAAATGAAGAAAGGAGTAACACTTCCAATACCATCTCTTACTGAATAGGAGACTGCACACTCATTTGCAGATTTCAAGGCAAAATGCCTCAGCAACAGATAAGAATTAAGGAACTGAATTTCACTGTTATAAGATGTCACTGACCACTTCATGTACAGTTAGCATGCAGAAAATGAAAATAAATTTAAAAAAAAATGTTAATGAAACGTTTGGTCCTCATTGGTTTATAGCAGGGGTGGCCAACCATGGTCCTGGAGAGCCTCAGGGTGTCCTGGTTTTTGTTTTACCCCAGCTGCTTAATGATGTAATTGACTTAATGATTGGGCTTAATTTGTCAGAATTACTGTTTGTTCCAGGTATTTAGCGATTGATGAATTGGAGCTACCTACAAAACCTGCAGGATTGAGGCTCTCCAGGAACATTGGTTGGCTACTCCTGGTTTATAGTATACAGCTTTGCTGCTTCTCTTGGAATCAAAAAACGTGGGGTGGAACAATAAACAATTATTGTGATATTAATCGATAACACTGTGTAACAAATTTTATTTATTTTTTTGTTCCTGGGCAGTAAGTTTTATTTCCGAATTGCTTATGCCTCAAAAGTATAGAAAATGGCTATTATTCCCCACAAACTTTTGTGACCAGGACAGTGATATTTCAAAATATCACTATTTCCAATGGGAAAACGGGCAAATGTGTGCTTTTCGTTCACATAAAGTCAGAAAAAAACAACATATGAATCCAAATTAACATGTATTTATACTAAAGTAATACAAAAATGACTACAAAAGATTAAGAAGTGAGTAGTTTTTTGAGATTTACGATTATACTGTAAATACACAATACGATTCCCTTATGAATTTACTGCAGGCAAAGCACGGAATTGCAGGACTGCAAGTCTGTTCTTTGCTAGCAACTGAGAAACACAAAACATAGGGTAAAAAAGAATTAGCTGAAGAGAAAGCCTGATAATTGAAGATGCCTGTGAAGGCCTGTGATTTAGTGTTAGACCATGCAGATAATTTAATGTTCACACAGTCCTGTGATCTTCTCAGAACTGCAGGGTTTCGCAGCCAGGTCTCACTCAAGCTCTTTAAAGGGCAAAGAGTCAAAAGGCATACATCAAAATGGAAACCTCTGTACCTGAAATGCCTATAGCAGCTTGAGTGCATAGTGAAGAGGCTGAGGATCAAGGCAGTTACTGTAATGTGTTCACCGTGTACTAACTGATAGACAAGGCATTTTTTCGACGAGGACTATAACAACATGTCAGAAAGCTTACGACATTAAAAATAAGAAAAACGTTCAAGATCACAATATAAATTAAGAAAAGTTTACAGCCAGACTTCAAATGGTTCCAGAACGCGTGTGACATCATGATATCAATCCTGTTTTGTGTTAATTTGCTTGATCTATAATCCACTGCACTGCTTCTGGTGCCCAGATGACACAGATGCAACTGCCTGAGTGATGCACTATATATTACACGGGCTATACCAGGGCGCCTCAAAGCCACGGCCACAGTTGTATATGACACTGAAATGACATTAAAACCCAGATTTAGACTGAGAGCACAGGCCAGTAAATTGCAATGTCTTAATTTCTCACCAGAGCGCCAGCGTTGCAGTGTTAATGTTAGCTGCAATGGCAAGCATTCCCTGCTTTCACGACTACACTGTACACACAGTGTATTACACGACTCTGCACAGCTGTGTTTAATTTAAGGAAAACCCATCCCTAGTTTTAAATTCTACAGTAACATACTCCACTTGAGGTAACTTTTAGTATCAATATGTTAATTAATTACTCTAGACACACAGATACATTTACAAAGAGTTTTATTACTGAAGGGCCGTGAATCTCAGCCTAGCATCTGTCCAACTGCAGTGGTTAAAGAAAGGGGCTTATTACCAGAAGGTTGCCGGTTCAGTCCTAGCTACTGACTGTGTGTGACTCTGAGCGAGTCACTGAACCTCCTCGTGCTCCGTCCTTCAGATAAGATGGAAAACAAACAAGGTCCTATTGGAAGTGAATCTGCAGCAGCAGCAGTTGAGGGGCTCTTGAGATGTGTGACAAACTGCAGCGAGGACAGCTTGGTTAAGCAGGTTCACGGGTTAACACTTAATCACAAACCGCTTCCCTCTCAAACCGTTTAACAACAAAGATCAGAGGAGTGGAACAGGACCCCCCTATGAAAGTGGAGCAGTGAGAGAGCCAGCACGCTAAGCAGGTAATTAAGGCTTTAACACCTGGAGAAACCCACGGTCTGCGTGGCACCTGCAGCAAAGGGAGGAGAGCTGCTGGGCTCCACTCAATCAGCACTGCCACAGCTACACCCTTCACATTACTGTACAATTACCACGGTGCCTTTCTTTCTGTATATTAGTAGGGTTGTGCTGATTCATTCTGTACCGTGACACTTACATAATATCCTAATAGAGCTACTGTACGTACCGTCTGCAATAATGATACCCAAAGCACAACATAGATCACTGTAGTTTAGAAATGGTCCATCACTAAATGATCATCAGATATTATGATGCACCATACAAGTAACCCATCAGGACCCTCACATGCATTGTCATACATGCATTTGCATGTGGTTTGCATGTGGTTTCCAGGGGCAACCAAATATGTAAAATTCTGTAAAACAATGCACGTATGTTTGTCTAAAATCCTTCAAATGCAGACAAATGCATTCATGTCTGTAAAATATGAAATGGATGTCATCCTTTCAACAGAAGGATTGTGTCAGCTAGGAGATGTCTTGATGCAACAGTGGCAGATCTTAAGACCTACGCTCCTTAACTCTGTGCAAATCCTTCCCGTGCCACAAAACAGACATTTAGATAGCAAGACTAAAACTAAAAATAGAGACTCCAAATTAAAAAAACGACCCCAGAAGCTCAGCTTGTATATCTCCATCTCTTTTATTTTAATTTTTAAAAATGTTTTTAAAACTGTTTGTGTGATCTCTATAGGGTTTGAGAAGGACTTTGAAAAAAAAAAACAAAAAAAAAACAGCAAGGCAATAGACACAGACAGGAAAATGAACACACAGTGACCGAAGGAGTTTTTGTTGGAATATTAAACACAAACTTTTGACACTACCACCAGGAATTTTCAGAGGATTTTCACTGGATTCTAAAGGTTAAACTACCAATGACAGCATGAAACTCTCTGGTGAAAGTCCACACTGTTTTTACAAAGGGCAGTATCACTGTTTGCTTTGCATTCTCTGCTTATTTAAACAAACCAGTACAGAATTCACAGGGGAAATCTGCAGTACTGTACAAGCGTTTATTCAGTGATCAGAGGCAGAATACTTGTCAAACTGGTTTATTCAGTTGATCAGAGGCAGTTGCATCAGGTTCACATCAATTGAATAAACCCCACATATTCTAGAATATATTTCTTACTGGACACTGTAAATGAACGGTATAATGAAAAAGACGCATCTCTATATTTTGCATGCTCATAATTGTAAATGTAAAGATTGTACATAAAGTCATACTTCATGACGCTGCCCTATGGGCAGATGGCTGCTATAACAAGCACAGTACAGGAGAAGAACACATTAAAAAATAAGCAAATAACATGCATGCAAGCTGCAATCCAAAATAAGAGCCGCCGGAAACTAGAGCAACAGTACACGGTACAGAATTAAAAAATGCCAATGCAATGTTAATCACAATTTAATAAGTGGTTCTCTACATGAGTGGAAAAATGTCAGCGTGACATACAGATAGCTGGATGTATCCCCAGATTGCACAGGCATGAGAAAGGGTTTTAAGAGCAAGAAAAGGAAAACAATTATAATTTGCTGATATACAAGGCTTAAGCTAATCCTCACAAATGTGTGTCTGCAAACATCATAAAAATGTGAAGGGCACTTCTGTCCCACTCTGGCACCCCCTGTGGCAGGATAGCATCACTGGCAATGGTGTTTAGACCAAGAAGGGAGACTGGCACAGAAGAGCTGCAGTAAGGCACAAATGTGCATGTTTATTTACAAACACAAAACATTGAACAAAACACAGGAACAAAACAGAAAGGCACAGTGGCCAAAAGAAACAGATTCAACAAAAACGTAAATAAACTCAGACTGGCGTAAAAACAACATGGATATAGAACACAAACCTCCACCTCTAACACAGACATCAATCTTATCCTTACTGGCTAACAACCATGACCACCCTATTTATACACCTGGGGCGGCATCCTTAATTAATCATTAATTAATCATTAATTAATTCATTATTCTCCACACCAATCTGGACATAACATTACCACAAGAAACAGCGTGCACGATCCGTTAATCCGAATGTGCGTCAATCCATTCCAGCAGCCATTCCAGGGGGCCACTCAGCCCTACATATTGTAAAGATCCTCCAGGATATATGAAAACTGTTTAATGTACCATAGTAGAGGATCCAGGGAATACAGTCAACTGCCATTCAAGAAGGTTTTGTGGTCCAGAACAAACTACAGTAGCATTTGTTTGTTTGTTTTTAAATGTCAAGCATAAGCCTGGCACACCCGGGATCTGCTCTGCACACTCACCTGAGAGCCCTGCCAGCCGCGGGGGAGGCAAGCGGGGCGTTGGCCAACTCCTTACTGGCAAAGAGACCCGTGATACAAAACAAGCACAGCGATCAAAAACAACAAATCCATTCTCAAAGAGAGAGACTGTGCGGTCCATCCAGTTGGGAGTCACAACGAAGCCTGTCTCTCAAGAGCACCGACTGTGCTGTAGCACCACACAGCAAGACGATCCCCTGGACACTTGAATGACTGCGAGTGAATGCAATCAGTGAGGAGCTGGAGGATCATGGTTGTAAATGATTTCTGGCTAAGAAGCATGAAGGGTTAAACTGATCTCATGCAACTTTCAAAAGATGTGCAGAGCTTCAAATGACCTCTTCATATCTAATAATCACCCCATAAGACACAGAATGACATCACCTACATCCCAACATTCAACAGACACGGTTAATGCAAACAGGACTAATGGATGCTCCGTTCTTTTTGGAATTTAAGCAAATACCCTAAAGAGCCAGGCACACACTCTGTCAACCTTCTCTTTCTCTGTGTAAAGCTTTCGTTGGTACGTGGTAATCATTGCGAGTTCATGATACTGTTTTGTTTAAAGTGGTTTATTGTGTATCGATGAATCAGTATATATTTACATTATATATTGTATTGTAATAGAGGTACCGGTACAGTATGTATCATCAACTGATACAAGATCAAAAGCACAGCTCAAAGCAATCAACCTTTTTTTTTATTCAGAAAGAAAGCAGCAATGTGTAGACACTTCAAAAGCACCTTCAAATCCAAATGGAAAACAGCAGGTGTGTAAACGTGCATTGAGAAAACTTGAAATCAAGCAGATGCCTCACCACAAGACCTATCCAAAGGGAAGAGGTGTTTAACCCTCCCTTTATGTTCAGAATTTATGTACATCTGTTTTGGATCATATTGATGCAATTTCAAACTAATTTAAACAGCCTTAAATTGATTAACTGTTTTTATTTGCAAAGATGTTACTCTTTTATGCTCTTTTAGTCCAGGAGCTGTGATAAAACTTATTTGACTGCCAACCTGGGAGCTCCGCATTTTGGAATGTCTTTACCAGTGAGATGCTGTTGTAATGCTGACAGAGAAAATTAGGCTCTGCCTTGTAGATATATATTGTTTGTTTTTATAAATATCTCCAGGGACAGGTGCAGCCATTTCCAGAGATAATAATACAAACATAACAATAATAAAATAACAAATTGAAGAAGTTTATTTTATTCCTGCACACAAATCCACATTGACGAACGCCACGGGTCACAGTGACCCGAAACATCTTATTTGCACACATGACCGGTTCTAAAAAAAATAAACATCTCAAAGGTTCTGTTTTCCGTCTATAAGTTCATGACCAAAACTTAGGAAAAGTCATAAAATATTTTACAGAAAATGAAAAGAAAAATAGCATTTCATAGACCCAAAACCTAATAGGAGGCTTAATGTAGTAATATCCCTGGGTAGCTGGCTGCGGGAGGCTGGAATAGGGCATCAGGGTGATTAATAGAGCAAAGAATGTTTAATCGACACCCATGCTGATCAATAATGGAATAGTCAAATAACTGATGCATCTCCAAATACTGTGTTTTACTATTACTACCTAATCTAACACAATGTCTAGAGTTCTGGATGATATCAAGCTGACGTCGTGGTTTGACTCCAGTGAAAACTAGAAGCTGCCTCTCAGCCGTCTGGATAATGAAGGGTTTACAGTCAAGTCAGACAGCACTCTGCACAGAGCTCTGGAGACAGTACAATAATTAGTGGGCTTGTGGACTCTCCTATTCTATAGACTGAATGACAGAAGAAATCCGTTTTACTCAGTTCGCCTGCCCAGATTGAAAACCAACCAAGCTTATGACCGACATGCATAACAGCACAGTGAAGAGCGTCATTCAAATGGACAGTCGTTCAGCGTGCTGCTCGGAACTCAGTTTCAGGTTGTTTCGCTATGGTTAACATGCCTGTCTCAAGGGAGGGTGTGCTTGAAAGCAAACAGTGGAAGCAAGTAGATGTTATGGAAAAAGGGTTTCCCAAGATAAGGAAGGAATGCATGTTCATATTTTATTACAGTGACTTTTGTACTGAACTATCGGTTGTCTTGTTTGAGTAGACATTTAATTAATTAAATAATTCATTAGACAATGGGGCAGAGGGTCTTTACTCCAAAGTCGTTTTTTTTTGTGTGTGTGTGTGTGTGTGTGAGGAAATTCAACCTGTAATGTACGAAAAATAGCAACAAGTGGATACTTAGGACCGAGAGCAGGAAATACTTCTTCACACAGAAGGGCGAGGGTGTGGAATGGGTTACTGATATCACTAGGATCCTCAAAAGACACACCTTGACAACGTTCTGAGATCAATCAGCTACTAGGAACCGGACGAGCACTGATGGGCCGAATGACCTCTTGTTTCATTTTTAAATTGCAAAATTGTAAAAACCTTCACAAACCTGTCTGAAGAAAAGCGCTCCGGCATCTCTCTATGAAGAATGTGCTCATCTACAGAAACAACACTGGTGACAGCAGTGGCGCGGACCCTTTGAGCTTTATACCCCTTTCACACAGACAAGTCATGACAGCTCAGAACCTCACTGATTCAGCATTTTAGTCTGTGTGAACTGCCTATGCCATCAGAGAGTCCTATTTTATGTTGTCTCTGGACCACCTCGTCTTAACTTCTGTGTGAAATGCTTTTTTTTTGTAGCTGTTGACAGTATATACAACAGGTATGCATTTTCTTTGTAGCTGTTTACAGTATACACAAAGGCACCTTTTTGTTTTGTGATTGTGTTTGGTTTCTGTTGCCATGAAAACGATCTGTTGATTGACAGGTTTGAAAGTTGTGCTCGCGTGATCTCTTTGGCTGTGTGAAAGGGTGATGACGGTACCACAGGAGAAGCATAGCAATGTGGAACAAAGCATTGCAAAGACCAGCAAGGTATGGGAAAGCATAGCTTGCTGTAGTGTGCCGTGGTTTGCAATGTTGATTAATATGTTTTACCATTCCTCTCTGCATATTACAATATTTATCTATGGTTTAACATGCTTCCACTATACTTGTTATATTAGATTGCCCAATCATATTACCCTGATTCTCTCCCCAGTTTAGGAGGTACAGTTATGATCCCTCACCTCAGCAATTCCCCACACAGCTGAGGAGAATTGAAGGTCCAGCGGGCGTCCTCCAATCCCACGACTGAGCTAGGTTCCTCTTTTACACCACGGAACCGGAGAGCGGATGTCAGAAAGCTACCGGACAAAGGCCAGCCCTGCAGGTGTCCATCTGAGCTTATTAGGCGCCTGGATGGTAGGGTCCACTACAGCGAGATGAGGAGAAACAGTCCTGCTGGTGTTGACTCCCTAACCAATGACAGGAGCTCCAGAGCCAATGCAACACTCCCTCTGAAAATCCCCCGCAAAGAACATCGACTTTGCACAGTCAGGACAGGAACCTGCGCTCCCCTGACTGACTCCCCCTGCACACCGCGCGGCCGTGGCTTTAACAGATGAGACACTCGGAAACACCAGCTGACCTCGTTGAATGGACGGTACTGTGGTGAGGACAATCATAGAGCTAAAACTGCACCTTACAAGCAATAACTGGAATTCAAATGGTCTGGAAATCCCAAGAGGAACATTATTCTTTTCAGTTGGTTTCACACTGCCGCCTTAAACATATGCAGATTTCTAAATGAAAATGGCCAATGTACTGTGACCAACACCAGAAATATTATTTCCAATTAATATGTATAACTGCTGCTGCCTAATATGTTTAATTACCAGCAATGTTATTGAATCTGCTGTAGTAGCAAAGGCTTGTATTAACCAAAATAAGAACATAATGAAAGTTTGGGAACGCAAAGAGCCCATCAACACCATTCACCCACATGCCCTAGGGGATCCTACATCTCTAATGCAATAGGACAGAATAGACTTGTTTTTTTATTGCCCTAGCGTTCACTTAGGCTATTCCATACAAATACAACTGTGTAAAGTGGGTTAAACTTCCTTTCCCCATGTCCTCCTCTCTGTGCTAGATCTGAAAGGTTAACTATCAAAACCATTTAGGTTTTGATTACACATTAAAGTGACTGTAGCTTACAAAACAGTTCCATACATTGTCTCTGTCATGCGCATCCACTCACTGTATAGGCCTCAAATGTGCAGCTTTGAAAGAAACACATAGATTATCTACGTTAAAGAAATCTGCTTACAAGCCATGCTTTTAGACTGTCTTGCACTCCCTGGTTCATTTCCCTTCCCTCCCCTCCCCTGCACCTGTCTTCTTTCCTGTCAATAACCAATCAGCTGCTTCCCCTGTTGACTGACAGGCATTAAACCAGTAACATGCTTTGACCCACCGCTGAGGTGAAATGACCCACTGCAGATACCCTGAGAAGAAGGCATAGAAACTGAGAGCTTCCTTTAACTGAAAGTGCTACCAGGTTTCTCAGGAGAGACTGAATTCTTGTAACCATCTCTCCTGGCTCATGCCATTGAGTCCCGTGATCAGCCTAGTCGACCTCTCTGTACCTTCAAGTATAATAATGATGCAAACTGGGCACAATGTGTTGCAGTGCAGCACAATCACATTTACAAAAAATAGAATTCCTAGGCACCTGTTTCCAACACACTTGTCACAATAGACTTCAAACTGTCACAACAGGACTGCGTAGCGAGATTGCGGTTCTGCCAGTCTTTCTAGATTTTTGTTCCATTTCGAACAACCACAACACATACAATCCCTGCCTGTTAGTGTGTGTGTGTGCCATGCATTTCTCTTTAGGTTTGCAATACCTGTTTAAATGGATTTAGTGTTTTATTCTGCACTTCAGGAGGAGGACGAATGGAAATCTGGCATGTGAAACGGACTCGTGTTTCCCTGCAGATGAATGATAACAGACAGTGAAATGTGATGTCCTTCGCTCTTTCTGGGCATGCAAGAAGAGCTGGAGCAGTCTTATTACTGCAGTGCAGCCTGGAATCTGTAGTTTTTATAGCAATTTTAAACAGTACAGATTTCAACAAATGACTACTGCTCCCATAATGCAAGGTGAAACATCTGATCACCCACTAACCCTTTTTTTTTTTTTTTTAAACAAATATATTTTAAAACAGCAGAATCTGCTTTCTGTATCGTTCTAATTTATACAAATAGAAAGGGAATGTACACTGGACATTTACTAAATGTTTGAACTTTAACTGAAACTGCCCAGGAAGGTCCCACAATGCTGGTTTGAACCAGGGACACCAGAGGTAAAAGGCTATGCATGAATCCACTCTTGTTCTTCTTCCTCGCTATGTAGTTTAATCCTTACTTGCAAAGAGGTCTAATTACTTGGCATAAAAGTCAATACTCTACGTTGGCTACAATTACCCCCAGTGTCCTTTGTGCATTGTGCTGTGCAGTGTAACATCACTAGGCTTTCGAATCAACAGCTCTTATTGTGGCAGTTCCCTTTGAAGAGGGATTTGTTAATCTCATGTAAATAAGCCACTATACTAAAACATGCAAACAGCTCCTGAATAAAGAACAAACCTCTTTCTCTCAGAGAAAACCCACAGTTGAAGTTTACGACAATTTTTTGCGTTCATTTTTCAATGCAAGCGCTACGCAAACAAGGCTAAAAACCACTGCTGATGTTTTTACGCTCCAGATACATTTAGAAATATTTTCGATAATGCAGTTGAGACAGGAGGAGGAAAGAACATTCAGTTTAAAGTATAAGGAGCTGCCATTGGTCAATGGGTTTTAAAACTTGTATTTCCCCCACTGAGCACCGTAGACAAGGAGAGAAAACAGACAGACAGAGCCTAGGTTTTGGTGCGCTGAGGTCTCTAATTATATGGAAATGTAAAAGTGTGGCATGACTGTATCCCTAGAAAGGGAGAGGAGCTGTTCTAAATATTACACTGGGTTTTAGAAATACAGACAAAGACAGAAGAGAAGACCATTAATCCCATTAATCGCTGTTACTACGACAAAGCTAGCCGGTCCCCCAATCCAGATCATCTGTTGTTTCTGGAGAATGAATCTAATGCTCCCTGCAGCTGTGCTTGCCCACGTTGTGTTCAGCCCAGACTGAGAGGCTGGCTTGTACGGGCCATGGAATCGCAAACAAAACACGTTTTTTCTTGCTCCTTTGTTTCACTTTACATAACAAAACGTTCCCCAAGACTACCATGCTGTCCAAGCTGATGAAGATCCAGTGATGCTCCAGCATGCTGTCTGCTGTATGGGTGGATCTGCCCCAGATGAGCTGCTACACTGAGGTCCTGGTAGCTCTGTGGACAGAGTGCCTCTGGCCTTGCCGAATACCCCCTGAGTGCAACTCCTCCATCACTCGAAGTAAGGATTGTCATCCTTGTAAAAAATATGTTGCAAAATAAATTAATCTTCAGCTTTTTCAAGTTCCAACAGAGGAGCACACAGACACACACAACTTCAGTTTTAGGATCAGCACAAAAAAAAATAAATACCATCAGAAAGCCACCAGCAACCCAACCTTCATGCCATCTCTACCAGTGCCACCTCTACACCAGCGAGGTTTGCTTTGATGCACTGGTACATTACCCTTGGTTACTGTTAATTTGCTTACCAGTTTTCAGTGCAGTCATTCTTCTCTAGTGATGTATACAACTCTGACAGCATTTTGCACAACCTAAACAAAGCATAAGAGAGAGGGTCAGCTTTGGCACCTCACAAGATCAATTCATATTGGACCTTTATCACAGTGCTGATCTCATAACACTGCAATGGAAACTGCATTTTTCTACAGTCATTAAACTTTACATTTTAAACATTTGAAATCTTTGGAAAGTCTGTTTTAAGATTACCGCTGTGACAAATATTCAAACAAACATTGCCTAAAATGTACTCGTTGGCAAAGACCTTGTTATAAAATGTGTCAAATTTATCATGCAAACCATCACTGATATTGAAAATTAAGATTTCTTTTTTTTTTATTCATACATCATAAGTAAATAAACTAGGCAGCTGCTTTTCTCAAGTTTCTCTGCAACACTCGCCAAAATAAATCGATTTTTCTTCTAAAGATTGCACTGTATCCAGTTCCACGCTCCCTCCTACAACAATGCTGGCGATTCAAATGAGTGGCGTATTGTGTGAACAGAAAACCAGCATTATTGCAGGAGGGAGCATGATCTGGGTACACTGTGATCCTTAGAAGACACTGTAGGATTTGATACACTTGGAAAGCATAAGAATGTGGCAATAAATATGGTCATTTCTGTAAATCGACAAACTGACTGCCACGTGTAGGCAAAATTCCCATTTAATAAACCCTTGTCCTTAGGTTTAAGGCTGAAAAGTGCCCGGTTCAGCCTCTGGGGTGAACATCGGCGGGCAGTGATGTGGATTAATGCTGCTGAAAGAGAGCCTGTGTGTGTCTGCCTCGACCCTGACTAAGACAAAGCAGAGAGCCACGAGTATGAGAACACAGTGGAGTCACTGCAGGGCCGGCAACGTGATGAGAGCTGACCTGACACATTGGCACCTGCCTTCAGACTGTTAAAATAACACATCCAGCACTGCACTGCCCAGAGACCTGAACTCTCCTACACACATCCAGCACTGCACTGCCCAGAGACCTGAACTCTCCTACACACACCCAACACTGCACTGCCCACAGACCTGAACTCTCCTACACACACCCACATAAACACCAAGCACTGCATTGCCCACAGACCTGAACTCTCCTACACACACCCAGCACTGCACAGCCCACAGACCTGAACTCTCCTACACACACCCAACACTGCACTGCCCACAGATCTGGACTCTCCTATACACACCCAGCACTGCACTGCCCACAGACCTGAACTCTCCTACACACACCCAACACTGCACTGCCCACAGACCTGAACTCTCCTACACACACCCAACACTGCACTGCCCACAGACCTGAACTCTCCTACACACACCCAGCACTGCACTGCCCACAGACTTGGACTCTCCTACACACACCCAGCACCGCACTGCCCACAGACCTGAACTCTCCTACACACACCCAACAGACCTGGACTCTCCTACACACACACACACCCACACACACCCACACCCCCCCACACACACACACACACACACACACACCCAGCACTGCACTGCCCACAGACCTGGACTCTCCTACACACACACACACACACACACACACACACAGCACTGCACTGCCCACAGACCCGGACTCTCCTACACACACCCCTACACTTTTGATAATAAGAATGATTACCGTATTTAAATCGACTGGTCACCCTGGTGGTCGTTTTGGAGCCTCGCTGATATATGACATTATAAGCATGGGCGTGCTTGCAGCTGTATTAGAAAGCTTTCATGCAAAGCTTATTGTTTTGTGCTTCTTGCTTTGACAATAACAGGTTGTCAATGCACTGTTGTGAAGAGTCTACACATTTTGCTTTTCAATACTAAAGAGTTCTCGATGCATCAGTTCTTTACAATTACAACCTGTCCAATATTCAATTAGGGAAATTACTGTACAGTACCTCTACATTTATCCGATCTTCTCTTTACTATATGACAACTTTATATTTTAAAATGTATTTTAGTATCTCATTACACACACGCACGCTATGTCAATATACATCTCATCAATCTCTAAGAAAGTGCTATGCTTCCTACAGTGCTTATAAAAACAACTTTGTATTAGTTACTGTAATGTGATGTTCCTTATTTCAAACTGGAAAGCTGCGCTTAATATAAGAGAGAACCAATAGAGAACTAAGGTTCTGTTTTGGGCCACATTTTAACCTTGCACAGTTATAAAAAAAAAAATCATTGCTGTAGTTAGCACAACAGCACTGCAAATGTTTTGCAAAGGTGTATGTTTTTCCCCGTAATATTCGTATATCTCTGGCACAAGAAGAATCTATAGGCTATACTGAAGGATACTTACTGCATGAGCTTGTCCTCGAAACCTGCCCTTCAGTCCTGAGCCTCCCCCTGCCCTTTGCAGGTGATCTTTGAGATGTGAGTTATATGACTGAAGAAGAGCTCTAAACCTCAACGTCCAGCATGAGAACCAAAGTGAAGTGCGTAAAAACTGGGTTCAAATAAAAATACTACATGAAACGCGCGCCATAAAGTAATTCAAGAATATGTTTGCTGTAGCTCGCTCTACCCATCATTTACACCCCTACCCAAATATGTTCACCCTGTAGTTATTCTCAGGTTTTTAATACAATAAAGGTTAATACACAAGCCTACTTTGGAGACCCGATACACAAAACATGACCTTTCTGCCAGCAAACTTGAATTAAATATTTTTTTTAAAAAAAAAACCTACCTACCTACTTTATCTACCCTGAAACAGGTTACAGCAAACCAACACTAAGGGGGGGCTGAGTAAAATCCTTTGACAAATGTAAAGATTTCTAGCCAACAAGTCTGCACAGTAGTCAAAAATGTTTTCACATTTCACTGGTACCATACAACAGACAGTAACTGTTTGATAAAAACACATTCATATATTGATGACTGAATCACTAATAAACTTGATAAGACCATGGCAGGATGCGAGTGGTGAGGGTAACTATCTAATGTCCACAACGACAACAGGTGCACTTATAAAAAAGTCCTTAATTAAATATAACACTCCCCTCTTCCCAGCGATGGTACTGGAGAACCTGCAGTTAGTTTGAGGTCCCAGAACCAATAAAACAATAAATATAGTTCAAGTGTGCAGTGCAGGTGCTCCCAGTGCTGGGGCAGGCTGCAGTGCAGGTGCTCCCAGTGCTGGGGCAGGCTGCAGTGCAGGTGCTCCCAGTGCTGGGGCAGGCTGCAGTGCAGGTGCATCTCCGTCCGCTCACACAAACATAGTGCTCCGCTTTGGTAACGTCAGCGTAAGAGGCCATACTCCCTGTGAAGGCGTACCACCAACCTTACATAGCGCCCTCCCAGGTTGAGAGTTAGATTTACAGTGGGGATTCAATCTATCCCGTTCACAGACCATTCCAGTACACGTTGATGAAATCCCAGGTGGCTATACTCCAAGCAGTCTTCAAAACTCTTAAAACCAAACCCATCCAAAACACCCCAAGATAAGTAACTATATTTTAAACTAACGTTTCGTTCCTGACTTGCTGTCTTCAAGTATGCAGTGCAGCATCAGCAGCAGCAGCAGACACAGGCACAGTCAGCAAGGGCAGGCCATGTCGTTGCGCTTCGGGTCAGGTGTCGTCATTCTCAGTATCGGAGCTTACGAAGATCAGGCTGCTGAACCAGTTTATTCTAAACCATGACTGGTTTTACTTCAATAACAGGGTTAGGAAAGAAAGCTTAGCTGCTTGAAGAATATGCCGCTGCATGAACTGAACGAACCCAAGAGTTCTCTCTTTTCACCCGGCTGGAAGCAGACTTGCTTGCTTGTATCCTTGCATTTTAAACTTTGTTGCTTAATGTTGATTAATCAGCACTGCAGACTAAGAAAAGCCCTGCCTATCTTTCCACAGAGTAACACAAGCAGAGTCTTATACCCCTTCTCCACTTGCACATCTAACCCGCGAGAGCTCGGTATGGCACATGGATGGGTGGTTCTCCACTGGCTATTTTCGCCGAGCGAATAAAGTCTGCACTTTGGGAGCGAAGCAAACGACACGAATACAAAAAAAAAATACTGTAGCTAGTCATGAAAAAAAAAAAGATGGTCTCCTTTTGTGAAGACTAAGTAAAATTAATAAAACACAGAAACAGCGTATGGGTACACCACACACTAAAAAAAGAAAACCGTTCGGGGAATACCACCGGCTTTGTGTCAGCTGTGTCATTTTACAGAAATACAAAACCAGTGTGGCGTTCACCCCTCACTTTGACTGAAACTAAATTAAAGTGAAATACAAGAGAGATGATGTGCCATCAATTTCCAATTGTTCTGCTATTTCTTGCCAAGTGGCGTCCTTCTTTGTATTGTCTTTATAACCACAGACACTGGCATCATAAAGAACATTATATGTTTCTACTTTAATAAGTGGTTTCTAAATTCTCATTGATGTCCTTTTTTTTCCCCAGTCACAGCCTGACTGGCACTACCTTATTCCTCTAGCTCTGATTGGTCCATTGCAACGCAAATAGCTTGTGGCAATTTGGCAATTTACAAAACAGCACTCTAGTTTTTACTGTGCTTTCTCACCGAGACAAAACGGTGTTTAAAAAAAATATAAAAGAGCACGCAAAAACACAAACTGTCTTTGAAACCACCGGCTGTGCACATTTTACAAAAATAAATACCAATCTTGTTTCAGCTCACTTTGACATGAAATGAAATGTTTTTAAGAGATGATTACATTTCCAATTGTTCTGCTATTTCTAGACAGGGCTTTTAGTTTATTGTCTTTTTATTAACCCTTAAAGAACATTAATAGTTGTTAATAAGTAAATTCTCATTGATGTCCTTTTTTTTCCCCAGTCACAGCCTGACTGGCACTACCTTATTTCTGATTGGTCCATTGCAACGCAAATAGCTTGTGGCAATTTGGCAATTTACAAAACAGCACTCTAGTTTTTACTGTGCTTTCTCACCGAGACAAAACGGTGTTTAAAAAAAATATAAAAGAGCACGCAAAAACACAAACTGTCTTTGAAAACTGGCACAAAAAAATAAATAAATCTTGTTTCAGCTTTTTGACATGTGTGAAATGTTTTTAAGCACTTACATGCAATGTTGTTATTTATAGACAGGGCTTTTAGTTTTTGTTTTTTATTAACCCTTAATTAATAGTTGTTAAGCCTTAACTGAATACCAGATGGTTTAAATTAGCGGCTGTCACAAAGACGGCTGCAGCGGGTGACGTCAGACCAGAGCCAGAAACCAACACAGAATAAACAGAGAGGTGGAGTTTGGCGAAGCTGAGCGATTGTTTGCGCTCAGCATTTAATTACGAAACAAACAAAAGGTTGTAAAGACAAACAAAACCCAAGACACGGCACTTGGATCCAAAACAATGAGGCAAACAAAATGTGCAATCCTCGCGCCTAAATACAAATATGCATTTTAAACAAGTCGTGTTCCACAGAACTATTTATATCCCGTGTACCAATGACTATACACCAACATTAACACACTACACATAACATACAACACAGAAATACACACAGGGGCGGGGCAACATTGCCATAGCGACGCACTACTAGAAACTAACGCAGTGGAAATCAATAAGCTGAATTTGGCAATCAGAGCCAGAACGAAATTCAGGTTCAAATAGAATCAGATGAGATCAACGCACGTCGTTTGTGAATCACGTGATCAAAAATAAAACCCAAAAACTAGAAGCCCTAATTATAAAAATAAATGACATGAAAACGAAACAAAACAAAAACTAAACTCACACAAGTTAAGTTCTAACTACACTTTTTTTCCCCAATCCCTGACCAGCACATCGGACAGCTAAACCGTTTACCAATTTAAACAAAATAATCTTAAACACACACAAACAAAATGGTTTTACACACTGCAACTAACAGCCTCTCCCCCTCTCTTCACACAGACTGGAGACTACCCAGAACAGAGCTACTCAACCCTGGTCCTGGAGGGACGCTGTCCCTCCTGGTTTCTGATCCAGCCGTACCCTAAATTACTTAATTGAACCAATTAAGTGCTTTAGAAGCTTAATTGGTCAAATTAATCAATTTAGTGTACAGTTAGAACAAAACCCAGGAGGGACAGCGGCCCTCCAGGACAAGGGTTGAGTAGCCCTGACCTAGAACAAACTTTTTGTCCTACCTAGACACACCCTAGTCTCATATCTTGTAAAGCACTTTGTGATGGTGGTCCACTATGAAAGGCACTGTATAAAATAAATATTAAAAATAAATATTATCATTAAATATTATCATTATCATCATCATCATTTCCAGGCAGGTGACACTAATTAAATCAATTAGAATAAATAACTACACCTGTGGCAGCGCAAACACAACATCACACACACACATCTCTGGCAGGGACAATGGGTCAATGACAGCTTCATATTCTACTTTACTACAGTAACTTAGAGAAGCCCTCGGTTCCACCCTTGTACTGACACACAATGCACCCCCACGTGCTGCACCCCTGTCCTCTCGTGACAAAACCTGCAAATAGAAACAGACAGAGGAAGAAAACAGCTGTGGAATATTTATGGAGTCTCGCGGTCAGGGTGAAATGAATGCTGAAACAACTCACAGAAGTTTTACTTTACTCCTGGTCTCCTGAATACCAGCATTCAAGGCAGATCCATAAGAAACAAAGTCCTGCATGGCCGGCATCACAGCCCTATATCTGAAACCCCTCCCAGCCCAAGCATGCTCACCGCAGCCTGCACTTCCAGCCTGCACGAGGATAGCTCTGGGTAACTGATCTGTGAGCAGCACACCGGCTTCAAGCAATCAGCCACTCTGCCAGAGAAGTCAGAAAAATTACTGTTAATGAATCATTAAAAACAGGACAATCAGCAATGAATTTCCTAATCGAATATCTAACAGGCATTAAAATCAACAACAACCGAAGCTTTGGGAATGCTTTAGCAATAAGAAAAATACACACACAACGAAAAAACAAGCATGTGCATATTAATATTAGTATGACTATAACAGATGCATTAGGACAATGTTATTATTAAAAAGCAAGAAGAAAAATATAGTAATATTAGTAATTATTAGTAATACAACAGTGGTCTTTGATTTTTATAGTGCCTGTAACCGTCATGGCCATCTCAATATGCTTTACATGTTAGAAGAGCGAAATTAAAAGAAATTCCTTCTCAGTTTGGACTGCAGGGAGCCCCCTTTCTCTTAGGGGTGAGGGAGGAAGGGAGCAGTTCAGTCTCCGTGCCTCAAGCCTGCCCTGGACTGCAGGGAGCCCCCTTTCTCTTAGGGGTGAGGGAGGAAGGGAGCAGTTCAGTCTCCGTGCCTCAAGCCTGCCCTGGACTGGAGGGAGCCCCCTTTCTCTTGGGGGGGTGAGGAAGCAGTTCTGTCTCAATGCCTCAAGCCTGCCCTGGACTGGAGGGAGCCCCCTTTCTCTTGGGGGGTGAGGAAGCAGTTCTGTCTCAATGCCTCAAGCCTGCCCTGGACTGAAGGGAGCCCCCGTTCTCTAGGGGGGTGAGGGAGCAGTTCAGTCTCAATGTCTCAAGCCTGTCCTGTTATTTCTGTAAAGCTGACTGCAAGCCCATGACAGGGTTAGCAGGGTCCGCTAATCATTGACATTAAAGAGAGTAATTGCACAGGCAGAGCAGTCTGTTACAGTGACACTGTGACCTGCAGAACAAGCACAAGTTGAATGAAGATTCATCTTCATTGGACACGTTAAGCCCTGCCTCATCAAAGGGTTCAGCGGTCAAATAAGCAACATGCTGCCTGGTTTTCCGTGCTGTCTGAGGACCGTGTGGACTGCTTCCTAAATCATGTGGCAGTGAACAGATTCTCCTTCAGAGCAGACCTAAATTACACTGCATTGAAATTGAGTATTTCACTCTTCTCAGTCCTATTAGTGACAACACAGGGACATTAACGTGACCCGTTTGATAAACAAACTCACACCAGTTTGAACTGAGGCTGTAATTGGAGACGAGTTAGATGCTAGATGGTTAGAGACCCGGCACACAGTCTGTACGCAACTCTATTGTTAAGCAGAGACATTTCCGGCAAATAAAAAATAAATCCGTATTATTATTTATTTATTTATTTTTTTTACAAGTTATTTTTAATAAGTCAATTTGAATTAAAAGTTGTAAGTATTCAGAATGGATTTTAGATGTTGTTACAATCAAACCAGATTAAACGCAATGGGTTGCGTTCTGATCACAACGCGAGGACGCTTGCCCCCGATTCTGTGACATGTAAATGGCCGAAGATGTAAAAAAAAAAACCAACCAACTGCGCTGAGATGGTATTCTGAAGACATACATGTCTTGCCCCGTTATAGAGCGCTTTCCCCATCAATAACATATTCACCGAAGCGATTCTGATGACAATGGGGTCCCAAATAGACAACCCCTCTGAGGGGTCCTGAGTGGCGCATCCAGCCAGTAAATGCGCTCAGCGGCGACATGCCCTATAGCCTGGAGGTCGCAACTGGCCCAGCGTCACCTGGAGGGAGAGGGAGCTAGGTCAGCCAGCTTGTCCTCGGCTCACCGCGCACCAGCGACCCGTGTGCCCAGAGCTGCGCTGTCCTCCGACGCTGCAGCTCCGAGGTGGCCGCACGGTGAGTCCGCAGGGTGTAAAGAAGCGGGCGGCTGGACGGCACACGCTTCAGAGGACAGCGAGTGTTCGTCTTCACCCCTCCCGAGTCAGCGCAGGGGTGGCAGCGGTGACCTGTGCCTAAAAATAATTGGGCACAACTAAACTGGGGAGAAAATAATACAAAAAAAAATAATAATGGGCGACGACTAAATTTATATATATATAAAAAAAAAGCCTCTGAAACCAGGTTTATTTAGTGGCGCAATCAGTATCACACTATAAAAAGCAGAGTAGTCCTGAATTCATTAATAATAAACAAATACATTAATTAAAATCTATTCTGGAGATACATTAGAGTACTACATGGACTTTCACGGCAAGTTTTCACGGCAATTATTACAAGTGAAAATATTTACGTGCAGTATATGGAGTGCAGCATAACATGTATGTGCATGTCTGTCCTCCCTTTCACTGGTTGCTGCTAGTGCTGTGTGTGTGTGTGTGTGTGTGTGTGTGTGTGTGTGTGTGTGTGTGTGTGTGTGCAGTGTGTGTGTGTGTGTGTGTGTGTGTGTGTGTGTGTGTGCTGTGTGTGTGTGTGTGTGTGTGTGTGTGTGTGTGTGTGTGTGTGTGTGTGTGTGTGTGTGTGTGTGTGTGTGTGTGTGTGTGTGTGTGTGTGTGTGTGTGTGTGTGTGTGTGTGTGTGTGTGTGTGTGTGTGTGTGTGTGTGTGTGTGTGTGTGTGTGTGTGTGCAGTGTGTGTGTGTGTGTGTGTGTGTGTGTGTGTGTGTGTGTGTGTGTGTGTGTGTGTGTGTGTGTGTGTGTGTGTGACACAATGTATTTGCTTTGTTTCCGTGATGTCCGTCACTACTAGCCTCAGACCTGAAACAAGACATCGGTTTCGCTGCCTGATAAGATATGATCTTAACTCATTTGAAACATTATAACGAAGTAGAAAATGGATCGGAGATTTCCTTTAACCTGATTGGTCGATACGAGGGCTTAAATCTCTGATGACGGAACTCAAATGTCACCTTTCAAACTATGTTTTATCTCTGTTCCAAATCAAGTCCGTCCGAAAATACGTAAATGAGTTATTCGTGTATTTTGCTGCACTCTGAATGTTGTCTGTCAATGTCAGATACTCTGCTTCCTCGCTGTCCTATCTATTTATTTAAATTTACAATAGCTAATTAAGATAATAAAATAAATCGAGAAAGTGTTTGCTGTCAACGGCAACAGAGTAACCACAACACTATAGCAACGTGTCTCCATTTTGAGTTACCTGTTGAAATCAAACAACTGCACGCAGGCTTGTTAGCGGGGTTGAAAGCTGTATTACAGCTGTGTACAAAAAATGCCTCCACACAAAAACCCCAGAAGAACGTGCCCGTGACCAGGGGGGTTTCACTGTGGAAGGCAGCAAAGTACAACTAAGTGTGCGAGTACTGTCCAGTTACTACTATACATATTTTGAAAGAAAAAAATCGCTCAAGCATTTTGGAAAGTAACCGAAAACACTAAAATTGCATACAGTATATCAAAATCGAAAGCCCCGAAAAAAACAGATTTACATAAAACACGGAAAAAACTACCTGAAAAACAGAAGCCCTAAATATAAGGTTGAATATAAACACAAATAAGCCCAGAATTGATTAACTGGTGTTTTTTTGTTTTTGTTTTTTTTTCGCTCTACATCCCCCTCAAGCACAGCTGGTGTTGAAAGAAAGGACACAGCCACGTACTGGAGATGAATTACACAGAAGCATGCTTCAGGAGGAAATCGGCATAAAGGACAGCACCACTCTCAGAGCAGCCCCCAGGTGATTAATGATCCAGCAAGGCGTGGTTATGAATGAGGTAACTGAATCTGTTCAGCCTAGACCACAGAGGAACTGACAGCAACACTGAGCACAGAAACCAGGGACAGAGGACACAGTAAGTGGACAGACAGGACAGAGGGCATGCCATGTTCTTAGATGTCACATTACAGGATGCATATTTATCCTTTCAGTGAGTTTCTGAGCAAGTCTGAGCAAGGTAGAATTTCTGTTTGGATGTCTGTATTAAAATATAAAGCCACTAGGAAGTGCACTGGTAATTTCTTCCCACCTGTAATGCAGAAATAACAGGTGCACACCCCCAGTGTTTCCCTGCTGGTCATTTGTATAGAAGCCCTTGGTTGTGCATTGACTCTGAGGTAAAATATGCTGGTGACTTTATAAAATATGCACAAGTGCTGACAGAGTATTCAATAATGAATAAGAGGACAGGGGATCAAGGGATGATAAACGCTACAAAATGAAATACAATAACAGCACGTGGGATATAAAGAATTCTCTTAAAAGCTCAGCAGATAAAAAAAAAAGGTAAATCTGTCCTGCACAAAGTAGTTGGTTACAATCACTTCACTGATAAAATCACAAAACCAACTGCATTACGATTCAAGCAATCTACTTCTATTTTCACGTTCCGTTTTATCTAAAAGGTCAAACCTTTCAATGAATACTCCCTTGTTTTGGGCCACTCCTAGATTTATTTCATGTTAGTAACAATAACGAAGGATAAGTTACCTTTCAGTGGAGGGATACATGTGTGTTTAACTCAAATCTCTGTACAGCAGGTTCATTCCCTAGCATTTCACAGGACAACTACATCTGATCTGATTTAGGTCTTCAGTGCCACATGCTCTTTTTATTATATGTGTTTATATAGTGCAAATACAGTATGCAATCATTGTAGTACATTGACTGGAGCCTTCATTAGTTGAACTGCTTTGATCAGCCTATACCCCCAATGCTGGGGAATCACCCAGGACTGCATCAGTCATCTATCCTTGACAATACTCAGTTCAACCCCTTGGTTTTATATAAGGCTTCCCTTACAATTTATAATTGCCAGTGTTTGAAGTTATGGATGAAATATATTTGGTACGCCTTGCTAAACAGTCCAGGCTGATACAGCAGTCCTATTTGAAGTGACCAGGCCAGACAACAGCAGTGTGGGGGCAAAAACGATGACACTAACCTGGAACAGGAGCCCCTCTGAAGAGCTTTTGGGAATCACATGCAATCTTTTTAGCTACATCATCATGTTTACTGTACAGCCTTGACGCTTAAGTCATTAATTCATAAAATACTAATCATTTTACCATTTTGTGATCCGAGTTTTTGTAACAATATAAAACCAGTTAATTTTCTCTACCGTGGCAAGGAATATTTATAACATGTTAAGGACTTAAAAAAGGGTACAGATAATGACAGTTTCATCTTGTTATGAAGATGATGTGCATTAACTCTGCAGCACGTGTGACATGGCTCTGTACTGTCTTGTATCATGAATGCTTTTACATGTGTGACCCCGAAGGAGGATTTTACAATTAAACAGATTATCAAAACAATTTATGATGCAAGTTGGGTGGTCTGTAATCCCCGCTCTGCTTCTGTATTCAGAGCGTTCAATCCCGACACTGCAATATATCAGCTCAAAGCTGCCGAGCTGAGTGAAGGGTGTAGGCTTGCTTGATCTTTGATGCACTGAGCCCAACACAGCAGATAATGTGAGTGGCAATCATATCGTGCCTGAGGATGCAATTATGTATTGCAGGGATCAGAAACAGCATTCATTTTAATGCCCAGCTTTAAAGTGGCTTCCTCAAAACAAAGCTAACCCCGTCCTCTTTGAAACTCCCCTTCACCTTCTTTAGATATTAGATAGCACCACCTGAAAGAGTTCAAAGCAAAATTATACTTTGAAATGAAACTGTAAATAGCCTCCTAACATCACAAGCCATACAGACACCTGGATACAGGTTGTAAAAGCCTCATTTTACCCCAGTGAATGAACTACAATACAAAGGATCAGTTCATTAAGTAGACAATGCATTTTTATATAATCCCTGCCAGTGTTGTATCTTCACAATAAGCAAAGTGGCCATTGACACATTCTCGTGAAGTAATAACCTTTAACTTGAATAAACACATACAATAGAAGTGTTGCTTGTGCATCCTCAGCTGGGTACGTTATACATTTCTTCACTTCCCTCAACAGTTTCTCTCATTGTAAAATAACCCCGCAGCCCTCTATTCTGGCTTCCGTTTTTGTTCCAGAGTCAAGAGGAATTAGGAGGACTTTATTGAAGTCTAAAAAATATTAATGGAGTTATAAGCCTAGCCTGGCACAGCACAGAAACCAGGACGACACTTCTTCCACAGAGAGTGGTGAGGGGATGGAATGGGTTACCTAGTCATGCTGCTGATGCTGAATCACTGGGATTCAGGAAAGTTCTTACCAGGAAAGTTTTAAGATTATCCAGCTACTACAGTAAGTACCGGTCAAGTACAGATGGTTCGAATGGCTTCCTCTCGTTTGTATGTTCTAGTTTAACACGCGTCTAGCTTCCTCTAGAACAGACTATCAGATCAGTGTCCTACAGTATTGAGCCCCAGTGGCTGATGGGAACAGACATATCCGGGACACCCAACAAACCCAGGTGGGCGTTTACTAGGGCACAAAATTCAGGAGGTAAAAAAGTTTAACGATCATTGCCAGCGAACAATTATTGGAGATTGTGTCTGCCTGTGTCAGCCTCCATGCAGCTAATAAAAGAAGAAAACTTCAATGCTTGGGCTCCATAATCAGATGAATCTGATCCAGGTCACGCTCTCTGTTACAGCAGCACAGAAGGAAGGCTTCTCTCCAAACCACACGCAAGAGCAACCAGGGCCGAGCAGAAGCAGCAGGGAGACCAGGGTACCATTCATCAAGCAGAGTCTGGGCACTCTTTACAAAGAGGTAGGCTAGTGCCCACGTGCACCGGGCACGTTGCCCTAACAGCTATGCTCAACACTGTAGCGCAATACACATTACGGTACAAGGCCTAGATTAATAATGCATGGGGTGCATGTATTGTCAGGGGTTCTCAAACTGAGGTTCAGGACACCCTGGTGGGGGGCTCAGTCTATTGCAGTGAATATTTGGTAATGTTATGAAAGACTATCTGCTTAAAATAATTTAAATGTACATGCATTTCCAGAATAAAAGGTGTAGAAGAAAAAAACGGACCAACCACAAATGGAGGAAACTCTCCAGATTTCATAAGAACATAAGAACATAAGAAAGTTTACAAACGAGAGGAGGCCATTCGGCCCATCTTGCTCGTTTGGTTGTTAGTAGCTTATTGATCCCAAAATCTGTCCACTTGAGAGGAGTTACCCATTGTTAAAACAGGTGCTCCACATTTTGTTAGTAGAATGTACTAACATAACAGAAAAGCAAATGAATAATGTGTGATTAAATCAAATGACTACTGCTTGATTTACCAAGGAAGCTGGGGGGGTTAAGCAGAAAGCCTTTCATGCTGTTCAGGTGAAAATGAAGTGCAGACTAATCAACAACACAGCTGTGGAATGCAAGACTTCCAACACAATTCTCAGAATCCAGTACAAGGTTCAGCATTCCCCGAGGCACAGTGAGGAGGGTGAGATGTTTCTCATTCATTCTCCCGCAATCAGACTCATATGAATTCTGTTGGTTTACAGGACCACATCCTTGCACAGTGTAGCCTTCTGTGCACCATCTCAGAGAAAGCTTGACGGCGACCCATTCTGTTTATTACAAAAGCAGCTTCCATCACATCTTGAACTCTGCTTCTCGCGACTAACCAAACAGTTTGTTATTTAGCACCGCTTGCAGCAGCAGGCGGTTATTATGACACACTCAAGCTAGGCTGCGCTGTTCAGCTCAGGAGGACAAACAGAATTTAAAGTTACTTTTGCCCCCTCAGACATTTTTCATGGCAGTGAATCAGAGCTGACATTTTAAACATGGATAAGAGGTTGCCTTTATAAACCCTGTGTTATTGTCTTTATACTGTGTGAAAAGTACAGCTAAATATTTCTAAAAAGGAGATGTATAATGACCTCAGACTGACACCTTTCCTCTCCAACCCACTATACTCACAAATGCTGCTCCCCGTCTGAGACACCGTCCTTCAATCAAACAAAATGAAGCTGGCCCCGCCCTTCAAACAGATGTACGGTAAATTGTCCTCTAAAGTAAGTTAGCGTTGAAAGAGTTAATATACAGTTTACCTCAATGCGTATGGTCCTTTCCAACAAAAGGAATCATGTTACAGTATACACTTAGGACCAGTGCTGGGACAAATATCCGAATATTCGAAAGAATAATTTTTGACATGTATTCGCATACTAAAATCAGATGTGCCCAACTTGCTGGAAATACAGATTGTACACATTTTGTTGCAACTTTCTGTTATGTGGAATGTAATGTAAACAAGAACCAAAAACGGTGAGTTTTTTCCCCCCCCCTTCATTTTACAACGCCATTTCCACATTTGTTTTTTATTTGAAGTGTTTTGTGTTTGCTTGTTCAGCTACAAAAAGGCACAAGTAAATCTCATGTTATTACTTTATAAAATGTGTCTACAGCCACTGCTTACTGTGAAGAAACGGCAATGGCAAGGCATGAAAAAAAAAAAGTAAAAAATAAATTAAATGTGTCGTCAAAATGATGTGCTATTTATTTCGGGAATAAACAAAGCAATGTTTAACTTGAACTGCTATTTGGCATCATTTGTTTTGTAGTTAATTCACTGGGGTAAAGTAAGACCTACACAATGTATTCTTTACTCCTGGGGTGTTGTTTTACTTTAATGTGTTATACATTGTAACGTCTTGCTGTAAAATAATGGCACACACACACAGGGGCCACGCCCCCCCTGCTGTTATGCTCTGTCTGCCTGTGTACTGAGCAAATATCCGAGCGAATATTTAAATGATCAAAATCCCGTTCGTCCCAATACTACTTAGCATGAATCATCACAGGGGAATAAACAAACTGGGGTGTTCACAAGGGCTGCTTCCCGATAAAGTAGCACACAAAGGGAAACGGTGATAGACTGTGGTGAGGAGGCAACAAAACAGAATTAGGATTCAATGCAAAATGAAATCTGATTGTGTAAATCTGACTGCTGATTTGAAAACGGACCCAGCCCCAAGGTCACTGAATGTGCTTTCGTGGTGTAAATGATTAGCCAAGCGAACAGCGGGCCAAGTGCACCAAGGCTACACAGAGAGTGGAGAGCACGTTACATTTCATGGCATTTAATTCAGCAACAGGCTAAAAAATGTTTTAAAAACTATTCATCAAGGCAAAGCACACATTATCCCCCCAGCAGAAAGAAGATTTACCCAGACTTGCTGTGACAGGACGACGGGAATAAACTAGACTATGATCTTGTCATCAAGAGCTCAGTTGTGGAGTAATTTAAGAGAATTCTAGGGCTCATAAAGGTTGACGGACAATGTCAACGATCCCCCACAATGCATCTGAGTAATCCTCACCTGAACAGCCACTCCTCTCTGCCATTCAGTCCTGGCCGCAGTCATCTGTCAAGGTGTCAGACTGTGACCATTAAAGAATTAGCAAGAGCCCATCTGATCAATGCTCGTCCGCTTCTTCGTAGGTGATTGATCCAAAAACATAGTCAACTCAGGTCTTCAAGAAAGTCATTGATTCAGCATCAGCACTGGGGCTTGGTAGCCCATTCCTCATCACTCTCTCTGGGTTTCCTGCCCTGTCTATCTCCACTTGACTTCCAGCTGGTCCTGAGTTGTGCGATTCCCTGCTCTGGACTAATCTACTGTAGGGTCAGAGCACGCTATCCCAATGTATGCATGAAACTGCTGTGCCAAGAGCTGTCAATACAGCAAACTAGCAGATCAAGATGCAGTCTGTCCCAATAGCTTTTTAAATACTGAAGTTGACAATTGGAGGAAGTAACTGAAACAAATCTAAACACATTGAGGCTTGTTGGCAACAAACCTGTCGACTAATTTCGCAGCTTACTTGCATTAAAAATCCATCAGGCAGACTACTCAAGCAAGTGCTATTGTATTTGTGTTAGTAAACTTTATTTGAAGCAGACATTGTTCTGCAAACACAAGCAGACGGTCCTTTATTTGTTACATGCTTGCTGATAGAAACTTTACAGTCTCAGTTTGGTTCTGGTGTATTGCTAAAGGCTCTTCTGCTTTCAGAGCAGATAACAATGCCTACCAAGACAGATGAAGTGGAAATTAAGCCCTGCAGTGTACGCTTATCAGACGAGAAGACGATGAAACTAGTCTGGACTCAGCTGTGTAACAACCAATCCCTTTTGAACCTCAGACTGTGGTAGCAGAACAGGAGATAGAAATGATCCAGTCACACCAGATTAGAAATTATTAGACGACAAACCAACTGTTAAGAGTCTTTCATAATCCCACTATATAGATCTTGCGGATTGATGTAATAGAACATATAAAAAAAAAAAACACACACACGTTTATGTCCCACAGAGCAAACTGTTTTTTTTCTGTGATTTATAAATAGCTCAAACGTAGCGTGTAGCTTTCTCTTATAACAGAAATCTTATTGAGCTTCACTTTGCAGTCACCCAAACTGCACGAGATGACTTCTAACAGTAAGCAGAGACCCTGCACACAATTTATAGCACAGATAGAATTGAACTGATTAACCTGACATTGACTTCTTACCAAATAAGTAGGATTAATAACACCAAACACTCACTCAATCAGTACAGCTGTATTTCAATGAGTCCGGTTGTATTCTAGAGATAGGAGACCATGGGTATCGGGTGGTTTTCGGTTTGAGAAAGTCAGAACCACTGCATGTTTCATAACATGTTTCAACATGTTAGAAAAGGGAGTCGTTCAGCTGCTGAGTCACCAAGTGCTGGTGACTCATTCAGAAAATATGGTATTGACGAAAATTTCCTTTCAGATGATTTCCATACCACATAATTACAGTCTCCCAAAATAAAACGTGCTATTCTTGTTTTACAAGACCAGGCCAGACAAACACTAGTACATCGGCCAGCGCACTGGATCAGGCCTCGCATCACACTGCAATGTGTTTCTAAGAGTTAGCAGGAAGCCCTGAGGCACTGAAGAGCATCTCAAACTACAGGTCCGACATGCTGGCTTGGAGATACACAAACAAAGGCTGATTTGTACTATGAACCATGTCTTCAGGCACAGAGATAAGAAATGCAAGCCTGCCAATTCAGAGATTCTTTACATTTTAGTGCAATTACTGTACTATTCCTCAATTCATTTTTCATGGTTGGGTTTTTCAACAGACCGCCCCCTCCCCATTTAATCTTTGGGGGTGGGGGGGGGGGGGGGGGGGGGTAACACGGCTCCACTGTGATTGGGTAACTTGCAGGTAAGGTGGCACAGTTTGCAGACTGTTTCCATGTCCTAACCATTTCATCACAACAAAACTCAGACACACAGGGACTATACTGTAACAGCTGGGTGTATGCTGTACATCTTCCAACATGCAACAGGTATTGATTAATCGATTGATCACCACTGTTGATTGTTGATTGATTAACTTGTCCTGGTGCCCTATTTGGAGTCTTAGAAGTATAATATAACTAGCACGTGCACATTTATATTTGAAGGCTTTCGTGACCAGTCTACATATTATTGCCGAGCATTTTAACATTTTAAGGCAAGTATTTCATTACTATTTACAATAACACACACAAGCATATTTTAAGTTTATTTAGCTTTTGTATTTTTTCTTCCTGCCGATGAAGAATACAGCACGTAGGGCATTGATTATAGCCGATTACTACCTGTCTGATATGCCAGCAGGGCATTTCTGAGAACACCTCTGATAATTAGTACCTGGATTAGTCAATAAAATTAGATAAAAACCCCAAAAGGACCCACAATGATGAAGAAAATGAGACAAAAAGAAAACATCGGCTTACTTCTGTGCTATCTGGACCGAGCAGCTGGCAACACAGGGTTAAACTTCCAGTCTGAACGGGTATCAGGTTGTGAAAACATGAAAGTGATGATTTCCTTCAATGCCTAGTACTTTGTAAGCAGCCAGCGACTGTGGAAACATGCCTGTACAGCCATGGCAGTCACATGGTGCTTTGCTGCCTGGCTGGATCTCATTCTTTCCCTGAGAACAGAAGCAGACTACAGAGAGAGACACAGTCCCCTGCTGTACCACAGGCATTCATAACCCCGCCGTGCATGGTGTAGACTTGCAGCCCCAATCAGGCCTGAGAAAGCCAGGCAGGGTTTCAGAGAGGCATGGGGCTTGTACTGTGAGCTGGTTACAAGAACAAGCATATTCATTACTGGTTGAGTCGTACAAATTACCATAACGCAAACTCTAGCATGCCTTCTCCTTTGAGCTAAAGAGGAAGCTTTGCATTCTGGGTTTACATACATTTGGTGTTCGTGACGAATGTTGGTGCTCAGGAAAGTTGCTGAGGGTGCAGCTTAGTCTGACATTATACTGCACTCTCCTTTCCTAATAGGTATTTTACTGGGGTGCCAGATTTATTTTACTCAGGATATAATTATACGTTCGTCTTCCATCTAATTCAAAATATTGGAATATCCATTTAAATTCTAAAAGAATGTTCAAGCTCGTTCATCCCAACGCTATCCAGTAAAGTGTCTTTGGATTGTTGAATGATTTCGCCTGCACAGTGTTGTACAAACAGCTGTTAAAAGCGTAGGCTGAAATTCGGGGGAGGGATTACTGAATGATTGCTCTCATCAGATCACTTCCTTGCATGCTTTATAAATCACAGCTACACTCACCTGGGTGTGAATCCCAGTTATAATCCTACCATCCACCTCCCCAACTTCCATCTTAATGCATGCAGACACCCTTGAGGGTGGAGTGACTTCATCACGGTCCACCCTGCTGACCTGGTATCGCCAGATCAGTGCCTCGTTCAGGGGGTAGCGGCTGCTTCTTCTCCCCTTAACAGGCAGAATCAGTGGCCAAATAGTCCATGATCCCTACTCTCACCATACCCATACAAGCAGTTGTGATCCTGACATTGAATTCTCAATGGCATTTAGCCTGGTCAAACAAAGGATGCAATAAATCCTGCTTGCTGTAGGGCGGCGTTCTCAGCAGGATCAATGAGTGCTGCTCTACACCCACAGCTCAGACAGCCGTCCCTCCCATTCACAAGCAGCAAGCAGCACC